>NC_090652.1:130262148-130562148 GCF_040937935.1 Hyperolius riggenbachi | reverse complement strand
CTTCTTGTTGTGTCCTTTGGAGTGGGAGCGTGTCCACCTCCACCACTTCCATGTTTGAAACATGTTACCTTTTTATAGTTCTGGCACCTCTGTTTACTTGCATATGTTTTCATTAAATGGTTTTTAAACCTTGTATACTTTTGTGGCACCTTCTCCCACCCTTTTCATGTGGTTGTGAGTAATCTACTGTATAATCCAAACACAATACCCTTGCCAGTTACTGTGTATTATGGAAGTTCTGAACTGACAACAAACTTAAGTGGTAACTATTAACCTCTTTCCATTTCTGGACTTTCCTCATACGTACAGACCTGTGCCTCTCTGTGTTCCTGGTCGTACAAGTTACGCCCAGTGCAGAATGCCGCCATTCTCATGCCCCCACACATTGTTACCAGCAATCATTCACATAAAGTGAGCCCATTAAAAAATAAAGGTTTTTTGTTTTTTTAAAGTTTCAACCCCTACCAGACTAATAACCCCTTGTGTCACCTAAGATTCATGAACACCTGTAATGGCTGCGGCCCATAACGATTGGATGCGATCACTAGGGCAACACCTCAGGGACGCAACACTTTATAGATGCATCAGAATTTTGTTGCCTAGCAATGCATCTATACCGTACTGGGGTCCTAAACTGTGCGTCCTAGCGATCACATGCAATCACTACAGACGCACAGGCTGGTGATAATGGTACGCTACATGCCCAACTAGTGATGCAATATGGCATGTATGGTATAGTTTTAACCTGTACAAGGCAAATAATAATAGTAACTTGCGGGTTTTACAATTGTGGCAAGTGTCATGTAAAAATTAGGAAGGTGGAAACAAAAAAATGTGTCCTTTTTGTGTTACACCTAATTTTCTTCAAATAAGGATCTGTTAAATTAAAAAATACTTGGAAAAAATATTACTTAAAGAAAGCCTAGAATGTCCTGAAAAAAACAATGTATGTATCAGTTTATCAATAGTGACACAACTAATAGAGCAAAATTATAGTAAAAATCTAAGAATAGGAAGTGGTTAATAACATCAAATTGCAAAATAACAGAACTTCAGAATGTTTGTCTTAGCTACTTTAAAAAACTAGAATGGAAAAACTAGAATGTTTTAAAACAATGCAAACTTAATTTAAGGAATTGCCAGGTCTTCTGATATGCTCTTTATAGTCATTCAATCATTCATTCATTTTTTCTCCACATTGATACAGAACTAATCTATTTTGCAGTACAAAGTACAAAGAATTGCTCACTATTTCCCCCATTAAAGGGAAGGTTCAGGGAGGGTGGGTAAAAAATAAAAATCAAATTCCACTTACCTGGGGCTTCCTCCAGCCCGTGGCAGGCAGGAGGTGCCCTCGCCGCCGCTCCGCAGGCTCCCGGTGGTCTCCGGTGGCGCGCCCGACCTGGCCAGGCCGGCTGCCAGGTCGGGCTCTTCTGCGCTCCAAGGCCCGGAACTTCTGCGTCCCACGCCGGCGCTCTGACGTCATCGGACGTCCTCCGGGCTCTACTGCGCATGCGCAGTAGTTCTGCGCATGCGCAGTAGAGCCCGGAGGACGTCCGATGACGTCAGAGCGCCGGCGTGGGACGCAGAAGTTCCGGGCCTTGGAGCGCAGAAGAGCCCGACCTGGCAGCCGGCCTGGCCAGGTCGGGCGCGCCACCGGAGACCACCGGGAGCCTGCGGAGCGGCGGCGAGGGCACCTCCTGCCTGCCACGGGCTGGAGGAAGCCCCAGGTAAGTGGAATTTGATTTTTATTTTTTACCCACCCTCCCTGAACCTTCCCTTTAAGGTCATACCATGGACACACTCTCAAGATTGGGTAAGAGTGGTCTAAGTGGTATATATTTGAAAGGCAAATAGATTTCCCTGGGGAAATATGTGCAAATATGGGTATAACATGAATATGTCGTCTACAGAGTATACTTGGTGAGATGATTCAAACAGAGCATTCTTGAGCTACAAGGTAAGACTACTAATCATACCAATGAGCTACTGACACATAGGTCTGGTATAACCACAGAGTTTTACTATTTCTGTTTAAAAACATACACACCTCCAACATAATGCACAACCAAGAACCAACCACACAACATGACCAACCGCACAACAAAATGTTTACACGACAAGTACATTCACACATGTCAACCATCTAAACAACCAATTAACTTATGTACTACAGTATGTTTGCCAGCTAAATGGCAAACTTCTCAACATGTCCATATTCAAAACAACAAAGTTATCCAAATGAATTGTACACAGGTGGCCAACCTGCAAGATAGTTGCCCAGGTTGACCCACCTGATGGGTCTGGCAAACTACCTGCTATCAGTTGTTCATCTTGTTGTTTGCCAACCATACACATGCCCCACTGTCTTCCAACAGACAAAGATTAGATGATAGTTGAGTAGATTATTTGGACGTGTGTACGAGTTAGGCTCAGATTAAAAAACACTTCAAAATTATATTGTTCAGATCTCCATGACATTTTCAGCACAATAGCCCTGATTTATAAACTCTTTCTATAGAGTTTTCTCACAGTAGATACATTTTTGTGCTTCACCACCTGGCAATTAACAAAAGTACTAAAAAGTAGATACAAAATAATATCAAACTTATTTTGAGTACTTATTTGCTTGCTGGATGCTTTAAAATGTTTTATTGATAAACTGTGAAAACATCTCTTGTGAGAAATGTTAACTGAATGGGGCCAGGATATGTTTTCTCATCTTATCGACTATATTTTCAGCCTCTAATAAGTGAAAAAATACAAAAAGGTAAGTAGGAAAAGTAATGTCAAAGTTAATTAAGGACATGTCATCTCAAGCACTTTCTTTGCTTGCTAAATTATTTAAGGGCATTTTATTGATAAAGTCGTAAAACTTATCCTCTGAGAAACTCAGGAGAAAAGTTTAAGGAACCAAACCTAATGACTCAATAGAAAATGTTATTAGAAGATAAATATCTACAAGTGTTACTGAGAAGTTATAGACCAATTACAAATTTCATTTACAGAGCAGGGGGTTAAAGTCTCTGTATCAGCTAATATTCAAATATCCAATTCTTGATAGCTGTAACACTAAAATGAATAAAACATCTTATATAAACCTTACACTGCTTAATGAAAACTTTTAATGAGATATATACTGACTCTGTTTTCTGAACAAACTCAAGAGCCTTGTATTTCATTATTAGCAAAAGAAGAATAAAACTGAATGACTTAAAAAAAAAAACACAACAAAAATGTTTTACCAAAGCTACATTTCAACTAGCTTAAAGAGAGTTTGAAGCGAGAATAAATCTCGCTTCAGACCTGTGTGCCCCTGCTAAACCGTCGCTATCCCACGGCTTAACGGGGGTCCCTGATCCCCCAAATCCCCTCGTTTCAGCGGGGGAGCGCTTCCTGGTTGGGGCAGGGCTAACCGCCGCAGCCCTGCCCCACGCGCGTCTGTCAGCGCGTATCTCCGCCTCTCCCTCGCCCCTCTCAGTCTTCCTTCACTGAGAGGGGCGGGGGAGAGGCGACGATGCGCCGCTGATAGACGCGACTGGAGGCAGGGCTGCGGCTGGTTAGCCCTGCCTCCAGGAGCGACCAAGTCTGCGACCAAGTGTCGCAGTGGGGGGTTTGGGGGTGAAGGGACCCCCGTTTAGCGGCGGTTTAGCAAGGGCACATTATTCTCGCTTCAGAGTCTCTTTAACATATTAACCATTTCAGCCCGCGGGGATTTTTCACCTTCTGCATCTGAGAATTTTTCACCTCCCATTCATTCGCTAATAACTTTATCACTACTTATCACAATTTATTGATCTATATCTTGTTTTTTCCGCCACTAATTAGGCTTTCTTTGGGTGGTACATTTTGCTAAGAATTATTTTTTTTATAAATGCATTTTAACAGGATTAATAAGAAAAAATGGAAAAAAATTCATTATTTCTCAGTTTTCGGCCATTATAGCTTTAAAATAATCCACACTACCATAATTAAAACCTATGTATTTTATTTGCCTGTTTATCTCGGTTATTATACCACTTAAATTTTGTCCCTATCACAATGTATGGCGCCAATATTTTATTTGGAAATAAAAGTGCATTGTTTCCATTTTACGTCCATCACTATTTACAAGCTTATAATTTAAAAAAAAATGTTCGTAGTATACCCCCTTCAAATGCATATTTAAAAAGTTCAGACCCTTAGGTAACTATTTGTCTTTTTTTTAATTGTAATTTTTTTTCCCATTACAAAAATTATTTAGGTAATATTTTGGTGTAGGAAATAAACAGTTAATTTTTAATGTTGTTATATGTGTAAATTGTAATGTAAAAAATATGTAGACGTAGTTTTACTATTTGGCCACAAAATGGCCACCTTCAGTTTTTTTCCCCTCCTTGTGCTTCTTGCTAAGCGGAAGCACAAGGGGGATGCGGAAATTTTGACGTGCAGAAAGACTGAAGCCTCTTGTAAGAGCGCTTCGGTTTTTTCTGCGGGGGACATGGATCGGTGATCGGGAACCATGTTCCTGTTCACTGATCCCAGGGCTACCGGGGGGCATGCACGTCTGGGCGGCAGAAATGGTTAATGATACTCAGCTTTGTTTTTTGTTTTTTGTTTTTTTTTGAGATTTTGTTGGTGATGACTTAAGCTTTTATACAACTAACTCATAAAACAAGACAGATAGAGAGGCATTTCACCTTTCCTTAACCACTTGCCGACCGCCCACAGCCGATGGGCGGCGGCAAAGTGGACGCCTTAAGGACCGCAATACGCCGAACGATGGCGGGTCCTTAAGGCTTGTCCGGCCAGCGATCGCATCACTGATGACGCGCACTGCTGCCGGCAACAGGCTTCGCCCTCCTGGCGTGATACCCCGCCGGCCAATTAGCAGTTTGAACAGCGCGATCGGGCCAATCAAAATGTATAATACACTTTGTTTACATGACAAAGTGTATTATACAGGCTGCCTCCTCCTCCTCTGCACTCTTCGTCCGTGCGACCATCAGAGGAGGAGGCAGCCTTGTAAGTGAGCGGCACAACACTGTTTTTCACCCAAACAGACCCCCCAATTGCCCACTCCAGCCCTCAGGACCCCCCCTGACTACCCCAGCACACCCCTGTATACACCCAAGCACCCCCCTATAAACCCATCAATCACCCCCTGCCACTATCTGCCGACGCTATTATTTAGATTACCCCCCCTACCCTCAGATCCCCCCAGACCACCCCCCTGTATACTGTATACTATTGTATACATCTGCCTTACCCACTGATCATCTGTCTATCACCTGTCTGTCACCTATCTGTCACCCCCACCCATCAGAGCAGACCCTAAACTGTCCCTTGGGGGCACCTGATCACCCAACCAGACCCTCAGATTGCCCTCAGACCCCCCCTCCTGATAACCTCCTCAGTGCAATTTTTATATCTATTCTCCCCTGTAATCCCTCACTGATCTCCCATCGTCACCCCCTGTGTCCGTCACCCATCAGATCAGGACCCAGTTTGCCCCGTGCGGGCACCTAATCAACCCCCCTAACCCTCAGATCGCCCTCAGACCCCCCCCCCCCCATCACCTTCCCAGTGCATTGTATTTGATTGTGCTGTAATTGTATTTGATTGTGCTGACATTGTATTTGATTGTGCTGTAATTGTACTTGATTGTGCTGACATTGTATTTGATTTTGCTGACATCATATTTGATTGTGCTGTAATTGTATTTGGTTGTCCCGTGATTGGCTTTGATTGTCCCATGATCGGCTTTGAATGTCCCGTGATTGGCTTTGATTGCCCTGTGATTGCCCTGTGATTGGCTTTGATTGGCCTGTGATTGGCTTTGATTGTCCCGTGATCGGCTTTGATTGTCCCGTGATTGGCTTTGATTGCCCTGTGATTGCCCTGTGATTGGCTGTGATTGCCCTGTGATTGGCTGTGATTGCCCTGTGATTGGCTTTGATTGCCCTGTGATTGGCTTTGATTGGCTTTGTTTTCTCGTGATTGGCTTTGATTGTCCTGTGATTGTTTCTGATTGCCTCTGATTCCCCACTCGCCACCACCCCCCTGTCACTATCCTAGTGATCTAATAACAGTGATAAGTGAAAACTGTCACTTTTTTAGTATCACTAGTGTTAGCAGTTAGGCCAGTTAGCTAGGCCCCTTTGTTAGTGTCAGTTAGTGCTCAGCCCACTG
This sequence comes from Hyperolius riggenbachi, assembly GCF_040937935.1. NCBI lineage: Eukaryota > Metazoa > Chordata > Amphibia > Anura > Hyperoliidae > Hyperolius > Hyperolius riggenbachi. The sequence continues at coordinate 130,555,977 of NC_090652.1, read as the reverse complement.
CACCACAGTCACTGATTAGCGTCATCACTGTCGCTAATCAACATTGGTACTATATAGTATCTGTAAGTGATCATTACTGATTGCAGTCAGATCTATTAGGGTCACTAGGATCCACTAAAAACCGCAGTGTTTGCCCGATCAGACCTGATCGTTCGCCTGCACTTGCATTCAGCCCACCCCACCGCAGTGACAGAAATTTTTTTTTTTCTGATCACTGCAAAAAACACTGTACACTAGCTGTGGCACTGTAAACATCAGTTTTGATTTTTTTTTTTTAATCAAAACTCAGTGACCACAGCTTTCTACCTCTCAAATACTCCCTTTCGCAAGGTAGGTGCTCTTTTTCCTGGGTAGCTTCAGAGGAATACCCCCTAAATTTAGCAGTCCACCATGTCAAGAAAGGCGTATTCCAATGATGAGGTGTTCAGGTACATGGCCCAGTCGGATGAGGACGATTGGGACGAACCATTCGACGAATCAGTTGGGTCAGAGTTTGAACCTGAATTAAGCAGTGGCTCACTGATCGATAGCGATGACGAGGTTGAGGTCCTTGCTATAGCCAGGTGTACCACACCCCATGTCGTTGGACCGCAGGTGGCGCAAGATCAGCCTCAAGGGCAGCAGAGTGGTGCTAGTGCTGGTCTGATTTTTCATGGTGAGGCAGGCACCAGCAGCACAGCATCTCCTGGACCTAGCACCAGTGCTTCCTTATACCCTGGTGAAGTGGCGAGCACCAGCATGGAAGTTGAAACTGGTGCGGTGGCATGTGCAGTAACACCCCGGTCGCAGCCACCAAGTAGACGGGACTGTACTACCCCTAGTTTACCAGAGGTTCTGGCAAATCCAAATTGGCAATTCCCTGATACCGCCGCACCCGTACTGCCCCCTTTCACCGCCCAGTCTGGAGTCCAGGTGGAGACAGATAATCTAGGATCGGCCCTAGACTTTTTTATCTGTTCATCACCCAGGATCTCTTAGACCTAGTCGTGGCAGAGACCAACCGCAAAGCCACACAATTTCTAACTGCCAATCCGAATGTCTTTCTTGCCCAGCCTTTTCGGTGGAAACCAGTCCAAGTTTCCGATATTAAAAATTTTTTGGGCCTTCTCCTACACATGGGACTAATAAAACAGAATGTATTGCGGTCTTATTGGTCTATGACCTAGCATGTCATGTTCCCTTGTAGTCTGCTGCCATGTCCAGGACACGATTTGAGAACATCCTGCGCTTCTGCACTTCAATGATGACAAAACCTGTTATCAAAGTGACCACCCTGCTTTTGACCGGCTCCACAAAATTCGGCCCCTCATAGACCATCTGTCATCCAAATTTGCAGATGCTTATACCCCTGAACAGCAAATCTGCGTAGACGAGTCCCTCATACGTTTTACCGGGCCTTGGGATCAAACAGTACATCCCAAGCAAGCGCGCCCAGTATGGGGTGAAACTGTATAAGCTCTGTGAAAAGGCCACAGGCTATACATCTTATTTTAGGGTCTATGAGGGAAAAGACTCCAAATTGGAGCCGGTCGGATTCCCTGACTACCTGGGGAGCAGTGGAAAGGTTGTGTGAGACTTGGCGTCACCCTTGTTCCATAAGGGGTACCATCTTTATGTGGACAATTACTACTCAAGTGTGGCCCTCTATCAGCACTTAAAGTTAGAAGGAATCCGATGCTGTGGCACCGTGCAGCCTAGTCGCCAGGGCTTCCCCCAATGGCTCATTACCACCAGACTTCAACGGGGACAGAGGGCCGCCTTGAGTGCTGACAACCTGCTCGCGGTGAAATGGAAGGACAAGAGGGTCATTGAAAAACCCCTTGTCGTCCACGAGTATAATACTAACATGGGAGGGGTGGACTTCAATGACCAGAGGTTAGCGCCCTATTTACTTTCCCGTAAAACAAGACGCTGGTATAAAAAAGTGTCTTTTTATCTAATTCAATTGGCAGTTTACAACAGCTTTGTTCTCTACAGGCTGGGAGAACTGGATCGTTTCTTCAATTTCACAGACAGATCACTATGGAACTCCTGTATCCAGGAGGTGTCCGGGCACAACCCCAAGATGCAACTAGCCGGCTGCATGGAAGGCATTATGCCTATCCGATTCCATGTACCCCCGGTCAACGCACCCAAAGAAAACGTTGTTGTGTCTGCAGCAGGGCTGGAACAAGGCGTGACACCACTATTTATTGTCTCGCCTGCCCTGACCAGCCTGGCCTATGCCTAGGGGAGTGGTTTGAGAGGTACCATGAGCAAGTAAACTATTAGAGAGTAGGGAACTCCAGACACAGCGGTAGGCACACAAGGGTCTCTCAGTGCTATTTCACACTGCTGCGATGCATTAGGGCAAAATGCCTAGCGAAAGTCACACTTTGCGGTCCCCCCCTACGCCGGAAGTGCTTGACTTAACGCTAGTGCATGCCTACGTTACTGCGTGGCTTCTGCGGCAATTTCGGTCGGCCCGGAAGTCATGTTAGTCTATGGCGACGATGTTCATTACTAGGCTGAATGCTACTCTTGTGGTATTCCCTGAAGGTCTGTTTTGGATGATACGGTGCGGCGGGCTCGACCCACCAGATATGTGAATATGCGGTGTGAAACCAAACATCTGGTTTGTTTCGAGAGACCATAATACACAGGGCTGCCAGAAACCTCTCCTTTCACTTGGGACAAAATGCGTAATGTACTTCGCCACAACTCTGTGCGATTTGCACTTCGCACATTGTCCCATGGGGGAGGAGAGGTTTGTCCTCGGAAGGTACATTAAAAAAAACAAAAATGGGTAAGCAAAAAAGTTAATGTTTGGTTCGCAATGTTAAGTTTTTGTTTAAAAAAAGTTCAAAGTGCATTAATGTTAATTAAGTCATTACTTTGCTGCTTGCTTGTTTTTTGGGTTTTTTTTGTATTTCTTTTTCTCTTTTTCCATCCATTAACCTTCCAGGAGGACCGAGCGAATGACTAACCAGCTGCAGCACTGATGGTGCATCCTGACAGAACATTGCGCGTCTGTCAGGTTACACAAAATTGGTGCATGCAGCACTGCAGGACGAGATTTCTCCTCCGCAGTAAAAAAGATATGTTTGCAGAGGTATATGAGCTGAGGAGCGGTGTTGGAGTTCATATGCTTTGGCAAACACTTTGTATAAAAAAAAAGAACTCAAGCAATGATTTCTCCATTCACATCGATCGGTGTGGATGAATAAATCAGGTTTGCCTGGGCATATGAGCTGGAGGGTTTGGATTTTTGGGGCGGCAGCTCCTATGTCCAGGCGGACACCTTCCCCTCCTTTTTGTTTTGTTTTTTTTTCTTTTTTCTTCTCTCTTTTTTCTATCCAGACCGACCGACCGACCAATCAGCTGCAGCACTGATGGTGCATCCTGACAGAAGCATTGTGCTTCTGTCAGGTTACACAAAATTGTTGCATGCAGCGCTGCAGGACGAGAGTTCACCTCCGCACGCAGTCAAAAAGATACGTTTGCCGAGGCATATGGGCTGAGGAGCGGTGTTGGGGTTCATATGCTTTGGCAAGCACTTTGTATCAAAAAAGAACTCTGGCAATGATTTGTTCATCCACATCGATCGGTGTGAATGGATAAATCGGGTTTGCCAGGGCATACGAGCTGAGTGGGTTTGGACGTTTTTGGTGGAAGCTCCTATGTCCTGGCAGACGCCTTCCCCTCTTTTTTTTCACTTTTTTTGGCAGATATTTTTTTTATCCACATTGATTGATTGATTGTTTGACGTTCATTTTTCCTTTCAGCCCAGAGTGCATTACCCGTATGCCCAATATAAGGAGTATAGCAGAAACACCTAATACTGGCCATACATGTAATGATTGCAGAGACCCTAAAATGCCAGGACAGACCCCACGAATGATGCCATTTTGGAAAGAGGACACCCCAAAGTATTCCGTGAGGTGCATGGTGAGTTCATAGTGTTATAATTTAAGTAGGCCTCAGTTACTTGGCCTGAGTTTTATGTAAAAGGCTTGTCCGCAGTGTATGCCTTTAAAATAGACAGAGGCATCTCAGGGTCTGCGTGTAGCAGAAGATACACGCAGATACTGAGAACATGTTCCTAAGAGAAGGCCATCGGTTTACTCTGACCTCCACTTACAGGACAAGAACAGTAAACATTGGCCATATTTACTAAACATTCACATTCCCGCATCTGGGTCAAGTGCCTCATCGATTATTAATCGAGTAGGTGTGTATGATGACACCACAAGTGAGTCCACCAATAGACTTATTTAGGGGGTGGCGAAGATGATGTCATATTTAACTCTTTCCTAGCCGGTATTAAATCTGGAGCGAGCAATGGAGAACTCACTTCTGCTTCTTCCTTCTGCACTAGCTCGCAAGGCCGACTGGGACTTCTAAGCATGTTATTCCTTTCTGTAATCTGATATAATGTATGCTGTACATAGTTAGTCTAGATGTAACATAGAGTAGATACAAGAAGACCTGGGTATCTTCAGTAGGATAGATACTCAAGTAGCTGTAACGCAACATGGAAGTCTGCTTTGCCAGGAGATGAATGTATCTATCTGTATTCCTGTTTCCTGAATAAATAACGTAAACATTGGAAAAAGCCTGAGGAAGTCTATATCCGGTTTGCGGTGTGGAGAGTCAAGTGATCTCACAGTCTGTGAGACGATGGTGTCGAAGCAAGGTGATAAGAACAGTTTATAACAGTGGTGCCGTGAACCCAGCTGCGCTGCCTAGCAGAAAAGGCAGGCAAGGACCGGGCCAGATGTCAGTCCGTTATCCGGGAATTCCACAGCAAAACTAGCGGAATAGACGGGAGCAGACGGTAAAGCTTATCAAGCTGATACTGATAAGCTGGTGTGGGAAGTGTGCATTGCGTGAGCCAAGCAAGCACATGGGCTGCGATTCGAGAATCAGCGGCGAAACTCTTGGACGTTACACTGTGACTGCATTGTGCACTGTAGTCACCAGCCGAAAGAATGGGTCGGACGGAAGCACTCCGAGGCCAGCTTGCAACTCGCTGCGGGAGATGTCGATCCACTGAGCCAGTCCTGTGTGGGGACGGAGATATGACAGTGATTAAACGCTCAGAAGGTTCCGGAGTCCATGGAAGTTTCGCAGGGGAAGTTGCGGGAATGCTGATGGATCGCCAAGAATCTGCTGCTCAGGCAAGTTTGTTTACGTTGTTGTATGGCGTTTTGGCGTTATCTGTGTTGTATTTGGTGTTAATGTGTACATTCTGTGTTAATTGCAGCGTGGGGGCTGCGGGCTTCTCATCTCTCCCATGCATGGTGGGAGGTTTTCAGAGTTTATGTGCTTGGTTTTTTTTTCTTCAGATTCAAGCTTCCTGTGTTGTGTATTTACGGAGTGGTTATCTCTGCATTTGTCTCAAGCATGTTTGTGCTGGAAAGCAGTTTTTTCCTCTCTTCTCTTCTCTCCATGTCTCTACAGAGGCTGGGAAGAATGTCCAGATAGAGCAGGGGGGGGGGGTCCCCCGCGGCAGAGGGAAACCAGCAGGGTTAATGGTGGACAGGGGAGAGAGGTAGCAGAGTAGACAGGAGAGAAGTAAGTTTTTCTTCGGTGAGCTGGCGTTTTTTCCCGAGCCCGATCAGGGTGTTTTTTTTTCCCTCTCTGTCCATAATGGAAAGCGTAGAGAGATAAGTAGGCTTATCTCGTCCCAGTCAGAGCTGCTTCAAAGGCTTTAAATGTCGGTATCTGTTATGTTGTTTAGCCAGCTCGTCTGTTGTTCGTCTCAGTAATAGCGCTGTAATAGTTCTGAGTTATGGCTGAGATAAGCTGCAGATGAGTTGTGGAGAGAGGGGATAGAGTGAGAAAGATTCCTACGTCTCTGGGGATCCGTATGTTTGATTGCAGTTCGGATTACAGCTGAGACGTGAAGGAATGCTGAGGCTGATTTTTGTGCACTGTGGATAGAAGCTGTGTGTAACGATGCATAAAAAAAGTATGTTCTATTTGTGTTTGCTCTCTCTCCTAGGTCTATAGGAACGAGAGGCTGCTATGGGAGCAGCCATCTTGGCTGGCAGTCCAGGACTCAAAATGGCGGCAGTGGAGAGAGCCCGCCCCCGTGAGTCATGGCCCCCACACGTCATGGCAGGGGGGAGGAGGGGCTGGGGGATCCACGTCACGTCAGGCTGTGCTCGCGGCTCCGGGCAGAGCAGCTGGAAGGGAGGGGGGGAGAGATACAGAGACATGCTACTGTGTGTCTCAGGTTGCAACGTATTTCCCCAGAGTTTTTCCCAGAGTCCATGGACAGGAATGCCAGAATAGGAAGTGTTTCCCAGCTCGGTGCAGGGACACACGGAGCAGTACAGATCGGAAATGGGTCTGTACTGTGTTGCTTATGGGATTATTCCTGTAAGTGAGGCACCTTAATGGGTGGTGCAGCATGAGTTCCCAATAGAAGGAAAGGGGGACAACGCATCAAAGGGGGTGCCGGAGTTGGAAAAAAGGGAGTTGACCAATTCGGGTTTCCGTCGCCGCTCCTGCAGAGCGGTAACGTTTTTTCCGGTTTTGTCGTGAATAGGGCCAGAGCTGGACTGAGAGGTCTATGCTGGGCTGCAGCTGTTTTGTGTGCGTTTTTTTTCGTCCACTGATTGGTCAAATATGTTTTTTCCAGCTCCTATCAATTGTAGCACAAAGAACAAGGACTGACAACAGTTCATGGGGCAATTATACAGATGATAGAATTGCCGTTTACAGAGTGACAGTGTATCAGTACGCTGTTTGCCATGTGACTACCTTCCATGTGGGCATTCAGGGATCTGCATACAGGCATGTGACGCTGGTATGCTTAGCCCTGCACCCTGTGTAGTTTAAGTGCAAAGTGCTCCTTCCTACAGGGAGGCAGCCAGTTTTTTTTGGTAGTTTAGGTGGTGGCACGGCAAACATTGGTCAGAGGGTACAACACACAGAACTTCTAGCAGAGCTGGGATCGCGATGAAGTTCTAGATAAGTAAATGCGATAATGAGTAAGAGCATTGCAGGCTCACCTGCAAAGCAGCATCAGGTGTGGCATCCGTAATCTGTGCATGCGACGGCCGCGCATGGACAGATAAGGGGGGATGTGGAGTGAGCTGCAATGGGGTGAGAGCTTCCAAAGGTGAAGCGAGCTTCCATAGGTGAAGTCCGCGGGAGCATATTTTAAACAGGTAAGTACTGAGGATAGTACTGAGGTAGGGGGGTGAAGTTTAACTCCAATCTACCAATAAGAGTAAACAGAGTTCAGGAGAACCATAAAGCAACGAGATCAATTACGATATATATTGATCAATTTAAAGTGTAAAGAGTACAAGCCGCAGGGCGAATCCCAAATCATTAATAAGAATTGATTTGTTTGTATTTCGATTTCAGGTGTTTGGCAATATGGAATTGAGACAGCTGCAGTGCTGGCAGCAAAGATGGAGATGTCAGTCGGATAAGCGAAAGGTTCCAGATGCCAATCTAAGCTTGGAGGAACACGAGATTCCTGAAATCGGAAAGAGACTAAAACACGAGATTCCTGAAATTGGAAAGAGACTAAACCACGAGATTCCTGAAATCGGAAAGAGACTAACAAAACTGTCGGAGCAAAGCATAATGCAAAGTGCTAATGTTTTTCTTTCCCAGGGTGGTGCTTTTATAATGAAGTGTACCATGCTGATGGTGATCCTAGGTTGCCATTCCGTCCTAGGAGAACGAAGAGAGGACATTCTCATGTATAATAAGGGGTTAATGAGAATGCAAGGCCCAAGCATGTTAATGTTGGGTGACAAAGGTACTGATCCTTTCACACCTCCCTCCGCTTGGCACAGATGGACCATGCAGGGACGGAGGAAAGGAGCACTTGTGCCAGGAGAAAGCAAATTTCATGGCACAATGTGGGTGAAAGGTCTGAAGGGTCAAGTGTACGGGCAGTGGGAATTTAATGGCAGTGTAAATCTGCTATTGAATGCCACACTCCCAGAATCAATGCACCGATCCAAAGGTTTGTTAAAAGGTACATTGCAGTACAATGGGTACATGCAAAAGGTGGAGTGTGTGATTCAGGGGTACCTTGTCTTGGTTATGCAGAGTGAGATGGTTCCAGATTGGAGAGGAACGAGCAGGAGGCGTCAATTCTCTTACCAGAGAGACGCAGGGGACAACATCACACTCTGGAGTTACCAACAGAGAATGCCTCTGAAACAACTATACACACGTAAAGGCTGGAAAGCCAAGGGTGGGAGGTTCTCGAAACAAGAAGTAAAAATCGAGATCAAGCCACATTTCCAGGTGACAAAGAGGGTGGGGAGAGCGGTCCCGGGGGAGGGAAAGCCCACACAGGGAACCCCATTCACACCACACGGGTCACAACAGGGGACGATATTACACAGTCCATATGCAACAGCTTATCCTCATGAGAGTTGGGTAAGTGAAGAGGTACTCTTAATCGAAAGATTGCAGAGAGTACAGTCTTCCCGACCTCAGGTACATATTGTGCCTCAGGACGTAAGGGGGGAAGAGGTCCAATCAGGACAGCTGGGGACATATTTTGTCAGCGAAAGATTGGACAAGGGGAGGTATATTAATTTTTCTGGAGAAGGATCTTTTGCATGGCAGCTTCGAGATGTTTGGGTGAACAAATGGAAACGGTGCAACATTCCTTTAGGCACCGCCACTTCCTTAGTTCCCACCTCAACCCATGTCTTACACCAGGACCTGAGAGGTCAACCTTTTTTGGTGCTAGACAGGGAGGTGAAACAAGTAGAGTTGTCCTCATGTGGGCAATTCTTGCAGAAGTACCTGCGTTGGCCGGGGCAAGTCAAATTTAGTGAAGATGCCTTCAGGCTCAATAACGCAGAGTGCGAGGCTACCATTCAAAAGATCCACCCTGAAGCCCAACCGATAGTTCCGGTGGCGGAAGGAAAGGTTTGGTTTTTTAACAGAAGGTCTAATGATACATTCAAGGTATATTCTCATAATTGTTCCGATAAGGGGGAGTTTCCAAGGGGAACATATTGTGTGAGTGGAGATCCCATATGGATCCTGTCATCCAGGTTTGATGACGTTGTTTCTCAAATTGTTAAGAGAACTCTAAAGGTCAAAGTTTCACGGGTAGTTCCCGTCCTGAAAGAGAACACGACATGGGACAAAGGGGAACAGGGTTTGATCCAAGACGGCCACATGTTGTTACAAAGGTTAAACAAACAGTACACTAAGTTAGAGGTAAGATTTCACCATGATACAGGTGATCTTAACGAGGTAGAACACAAAAATGAGCAGGTGAGTTCCAGTCTGCCCTGGTGGACAAAGGTTCCGGTGATGTTCCAGGGACACTCGGACGGGGCATCTGCAGTTCCAAAGTTCTTTCTACACCCACTGGTCGTCTGGATGGGGATGACAACTTTAGGCATCGTTATCCAGGTGAGGTTGCGGGTTAAAATTACGTAAAATAAATTAACCTGGTCCAGAGATTGGTGCCTCATAAACAATCTCCGGAACCAATAGTTTAAATTAAGGGATATACAGGGTTACGGGTAGAGGTTTAGTAGTACCTAGGAGCTGATTGTATAAAGGCGCTCTTTTAGAAGGCACCTGGCACTGCTCCGTTTTGTAACAACCAAACGAGTTTCACTTTTCTGTGGTCATGCAAGTTTGTGAGTGATACGCAAGTGACGCAAATGCTGAGCATGTGGTATTGAGGGACTTAGAAGTAGGGCATCCCCAGAGAGCCTGGTTACAGGAAGACCAAGAGGTCTTGTTCTCTCTCTTCCAGGAGTAACCGCCTAGAGCAGAGAAGTTGTGTGAGCACGAACATCGAAAAGTGAAACATAAAAGAAACCAGGTACTGGGAGGTTCAGACGCTGGGATCTGCGGGTCAAGCCGTTTTAGGGGGGATTGTTATAATTTAAGTAGGCCTCAGTTACTTGGCCTGAGTTTTATGTAAAAGGCTTGTCCACAGTGTATGCCTTTAAAATAGACAGAGGCATCTCAGGGTCTGCGTGTAGCAGAAGATACACGCAGATACTGAGAACATGTTCCTAAGAGAAGGCCATCGGTTTACTCTGACCTCCACTTACAGGACAGGAACAGTAAACATTGGCCATATTTACTAAACATTCACATTCCCGCATCTGGGTCAAGTGCCTCATCGATTATTAATCGAGTAGGTGTGTATGATGACACCACAAGTGAGTCCACCAATAGACTTATTTAGGGGGTGGCGAAGATGATGTCATATTTAACTCTTTCCTAGCCGGTATTAAATCTGGAGCGAGCAATGGAGAACTCACTTCTGCTTCTTCCTTCTGCACTAGCTCGCAAGGCCGACTGGGACTTCTAAGCATGTTATTCCTTTCTGTAATCTGATATAATGTATGCTGTACATAGTTAGTCTAGATGTAACATAGAGTAGATACAAGAAGACCTGGGTATCTTCAGTAGGATAGATACTCAAGTAGCTGTAACGCAACATGGAAGTCTGCTTTGCCAGGAGATGAATGTATCTATCTGTATTCCTGTTTCCTGAATAAATAACGTAAACATTGGAAAAAGCCTGAGAAAGTCTATATCCGGTTTGCGGTGTGGAGAGTCAAGTGATCTCACAGTCTGTGAGACGATGGTGTCGAAGCAAGGTGATAAGAACAGTTTATAACACATAGAATATTTTATTTTTTGTCACAAGTTAGCAGAAATTGTTGTTGTTTTTTTCACAAAATGTCATTTTCCGCTAACTTGTGACAAGAAATAAAATTTTCTATGAACTCACCATGGCCCTCATGGAATACCTTAGTGTGTATTCTTTGCAAAATAGGGTCGTTTGTGGGGTTTGTTAACTGTCCTGGCAAGTGTGGAGGGGTGCTAAATTGTAAGCACCCTTGTAAAGCCTGAAGGTGCTCATTGGACTTTGGGCCCCTTAGCACAGTTAGGGTGCAAAAAAGTGCCACACATGTGGTATTACCGTACTCAGTAGAAGTAGTATAATGTGTTTGGTGGTGTATTTTTACATATACCCATGCTGGGTTGGAGAAATATCTCTGTAAATGACAATTTTTTGATGTTTTTTGCACATAATTGTCCATTTAGAGATATTTCTCCCACCCAGCATGGTTATGTGTAAAAAAACACACTCCAAAACACATTATACTACTTCTCCTGAGTACGGTGATACCACATGTGTGGCACTTTTTTGAACCTTAAATGCGCTAAGGGGCCCAAAGTCCAATGAGTACCTTTAGGATTTCACAGCCCATTTTGAGACATTTGGTTTCAAGACTACTCCTCACAGTTTAGGGCCCCTAAAATGCAAGGGCAGTATAGGAACCCCACAAGTGACCCCATTTTAGAACTCATTGGACTCATTGGACTTTGGGCCCCTTAGCGCAGTTAGGGTGCAAAAAAGTGCCACACATGTGGTATTGCCGTACTCAGGAGAAGTAGTATAATGTGGTTTGGGGTGTATTTGTGCACATACCCATGCTGGGTGGGAGAAATCTCACTGTAAATGGACAATTGTGTGTAAAAAAAAATCAAAAGATTGTCATTTACAGAGATATTTCTCCCACCCAGTATGGGTATGTGTAAAAATACACCCCAAAACACATTATACTACTTCTCCTGAGTACGGCAATACCACATGTGTGGCACTTTTTTGCAGCCTAACTGCGCTAAGGGGCCCAAAGTCCAATAGGCACCTTTAGGCTTTACAGGGGTGCTTACAATTTAGCACCCCCCCAAAATGCCAGGACAGTATACACACCCCACAAATGACCCCATTTTGGAAAGAAGACACTTCAAGGTATGCAGAGAGGGCCATGGTGAGTCCGTGGCAGATTTCATTTTTTTTTTCACAAGTTAGCAGAAATGGAAACTTTTTTTTTTTGTCACAAAGTGTCATTTTCTGCTAACTTGTGACAAAAATAAAATCTTCTATGAACTCACCATGCCTCTCAGTGAATACTTTGGGATGTCTTCTTTCCAAAATGGGGTCATTTGTGGGGTATTTATACTATCGTGGAATTCTAGCACCTCATGAAACATGACAGGTGGTCAGAAAAGTCAGAGATGCTTCAAAATGGGAAAATTCACTTTTTGCACCATAGTTTGTAAATGCTATAACTTTTACCTAAACCAATAAATATACACTGAATAGTTTTGTTTTTTTTATCAAAGACATGTAGCACAATAAATTAGGACAAAAATGTATACAGAAATGTTACTTTATTTGAAAAGTGTCAGCACAGAAAGTTAAAAAAAATCATTTTTTTGACAAAATTCATGTATTTTTTGATGAATATAATAAAAACTAAAAATCGCAGCAGCAATCAAATAGCACCAAAAGAAATCTGTATTAATGACAAGAAAAGGAGGTAAAATTCATTTAGGTGGTAGGTTGTATGACCGAGCAATAAACCATGAAAGCTGCAGTGGTCTGAATGGAAAAACAGGCTCTGGGGTAGAAAGACTGTGGTCCTCAAGTGGTTAACCTCCCTGGCGGTAAGCCCAAGCTGAGCTCGGGCTATGCCGCGCAGGGGGAGATCTCAGCCCCTGGTGGGGTGATTTGTGTGCTGTAAAGTGCTGTGCGTGCAGCCAGCACTTTGCTAGCTGCGCGCACAGCTTGATCGCCGCCGCGCTGCGGCGATCGGCCGCACGCAGCGGCGAAAGAGGGCCCCCCCGCCAGAGCCCTGCGCTGCCCGGACCAATAAGTTCCGGGCAGCGCTATGGGCTGGATCGGGTGTGCCTGACGTCAGGACGTCGGCTGACATCCATGACGTCATCCCGATCGTCGCCATGGCGACAGGAGAAGCCAAACAGGGGAACGCGTTATATACGCGTTCCCCTGTTTGCTATAGATGCCGGCGACGATCGCACTAGAGGGACACATGCGCCCTCTAGTGGTGTTTCATGTAGCTACCACTCTGGTAGCTTTACATGAAACAAAAAAAATTAAAAAAAAAAGTTTTTTTGCCAATTTGGCAAAAAAAATTAACCGCCAGGGAGGTTAATGTCCAAATTCAGGGGAAAAAAACGAATCCCAAATTTCTATCATGATTATGTATTTATATAACTGTGTCACTTCCCTCAGTCCATCCTGTGTAGGTAACGAGATGTAGTCCCCCAGAATATGTATGCAGAGTCTCTCCCCACCCCCAGTATTTAATAGCTAGAAGTGTCCCCCTTTATTTCATAGCCCCTGGTATGGTCAGCTGAAGGTACCCCTTCTAATACAGGAGACTAGAGTGTTTTTAACATGTTGTTGATAGCCAGAGATAGCCCCTAATACAGGTAGCCATGATAATTATGGTGCCACCATAATCGGTAAACTGTACTCCAACCCTTTAATTATGGCACCTGCTAAACATAATTAGTAAAATCTATATTGTGGCTCTTCCCCCCCTGCTCTCACACCCGGCTGTTTAAGGCTCTGTGCAGTGGACCTGGCTTTATGCTTCCTGCTCCTTTTGTAATTTGGACACCCAATGTCAGTAATGTATTGCCTGTTTACCCCCCTGTTCCTTTTACGGCTATACCACTAACTAATGCACCATCAGTGCAGAGGCTGAACCAGAAGTGCAAGGTCCTCCTGAAGAAGATTTGATGCTAGTGTGAGTATGGTTACTTTTCTCCCTCCTGTGTCCCCAGAGTGCTTGGAGACGGTTACTTTTCTCCCTCCTGTGTCCCCAGAGTGCTTGGAGCCCAACTTGCTGGCCTGGAGCAACTTGTGTCCCTGAAGTTCTGAGTCCTCCAAAAGCAGCTTTACTGTTGGTGTTAGCACTGGCTTCTTGTCGTACAACACACTAATCCTACTGTAATACTGGCCCTCATACTAATCTATACCTATCACCAACGATACTTACTGTACCTATGATAACCCAGCGGCTGTATCCCTGTTGCTGTATGTAGAAATTGAGCCAAAGTAATGAATCAGGTAGCTGGACCACAGCGGCAAGTGTCAGGTAAGAGCTGCAGTGGCCTCCATGTTAAACATTTGCACGTTGTCAGAATCATGAACCTGCAGAACTTAAATTAACAAATTTGAATCCTGGCGATCAAATTACTGAAGTGTAACTTCAGCTGCCGCTCATAGCCACTGCTTGTAGTGCTGCAGTAGCCCTTTTGCTGTACACACACATCGGGGAAAATTATTAAATAGGTAGCTGGTAGCCACAGTGGCTGTGTAAGGAAAGAGAAAGGAAAGAAATCTGCAGCTCATAGCCACTGTGTGGCTGTCACTCCAGTGTCTAAAGTGGAGCCGCAGTTGCATCTCATAGCCACTGCCTCCATCACACCCAAATTACCTAAGGGAAGGGCGGTGCTCAAATTATGAAGCTGCACTCCATGGATGCTCAGAATCAGAATAGATTTTATTCGCAAAGTACATGATCGTACAAGGAATTGTTGTTGGCACTACAGGGCAGCAAACCTTCATGGACAGGAACATAAATATTGGGTGCAGCGCTCAGCGTATATCAGTCTTTATTTAAAATCATATGCAATGTTGACACTTCATGGGCATAGGGAGGGTTGGATCAAAACACTCCTCCCAATATGAAAGGACTCACCGGATCAGCTGGCCAAGTGGGCCCGTCTGCGCAGTAGGGGTATAGGCCACCCCTCAGCCACCTCAGGCATCCACACTTGTAATCCAGTGTTCGTCACCTCCAATAAGAATGCCTCAACATAGCGTAAAAGTGCAAGGGATTTACACCCACATTTATTTAAAAAGTTAAAAACATGTGCAAAGTCCACATCAGATGTCGCAAGGGGAATGGTAGAGGGCCAGGGAGCGCACAGCTCTATGACGGCCTGCTAGCCTGTGAAGGCCGCTGATGTGTAAAGAAGCGTGTATCGGTGGTCACCGCGTCCGGTGACATCACACGCACAGCGCCGCTCCGTAGCTCCGCCCAACACGTTTCGTTTCTATGGCAACTCATCAGGGGCTACGGAGCCAAGAATTAAACACCTGGTGGGATATTGCCACCTTAAAAAGGTACCATCAGAAAGGAATTGTTCCAAAAACCGTTAGGTGGCAATTTGAAATTACTGACGGTGAAAGTAACACACAGAACGATGAGGAATGGGAAAATTACCTCACGAAATGTGGTTTAGGCGCTATGGAAATTATGATCAAGCGCAAAACCAAACGACTAGAGAGACTTGGAGGGGAAATAGAGGAACTTAAAAACCTCCTGGAGCCTTACAAGAATTCTGATGAATTCAAAGATAAAGCAAAGGGCCTACATGAGATGCTAAAAAAGAATGAAAAAATACTCATACTTGATAAGCAAAAGAAATTTGCGAAGGACTGTGAGGTCTTCAAAAATCATGTTGCTTATAAATGGCAAATTAGGAGGAAAGAAAATGAGGGTGTTGCTATCCCTGATCCTAGTGGAGTGGTTATCCCTAAACAACCTGTTCCTAGAACCCCAAGGGCCCCTAGGGGCCACCCATAGCCTCAATACCCGGCGCAGCAAAGATATACACCTAAGCGGAAACCTAACCCAAGGGACCGAGGCCCTCCAGTAGATTATCTTCCTGGTTACTCTGCTCATTTGGGTGCCATCCCTAATAATCAACCTGTCCAATCACGACCTCCACCTAGGATGAAGGGGTATCACTACCACCACGATAGAGGCTATTTACCATCTAGCCAGGGTAGTCATCCCCCCCCCACCATAGAGATCCCCCTGTCACCAATCCTCCACCCAACTACCAGATTCCCACTAACAATAGATATGAGGCTCTTGGACATGCGGAGAATGAATCTCCTTTTCCGTGGAACTACCCACGACCACGGTTCAGGGACGAAGCAAAAGTTTTCAGCGGAGCATCTCCAAGAGGCTCAAACAAACGAAGCGCAGACGAGGTTGCAGAGGGGGGAGAAGGGAAAAAGCCAAGAACTTGATTGGACAGGGCATCTTTAATATCAGCGGGTGACCGCTATCTAAAGATCAGATGAAAATAATAGACCAGGGACTTAAATATGCCCCAAAATGTTCAATTAATAAGTTTGATACCTATATCGATGTCCACAAATTCATGCGAAAGATCAATATTAAAAAGTACTTCCTCAAAAAGGAGGGACCTAGTACGAGAACTAATCCACCTGATCTATATAGACACACCAATCTAAGGAACAGATCCCTTTTTAACCCCCCAGACCATGAGGTGAAAAGCACCGTTGACACATTTAAAAGGATGGTTCTTCACGATCTGAATTCCCTTCCAATCCATAGGAATGCTAATAATTTGCAGGACATGGTTAAGGAAATATTGGAAGTTAAACAATTGGTTGTCCGCCCCGCTGATAAAGGGGGCGGTGTTGTCATTCTCAGTAAAGAACAATATAACGGTGAATTGAATAGACTGGTCGGAGATCAACAGACTTATCTAAAACTATCTGGGGACCCCACTACACGGTACACTGGCCAATTGAGGGAACTGCTTAGGGTGGGTCTGCACAAGGGTTTTTTGAATGACAGGAAATTTGAGCATTTGTTGCCGAGTGCACCACGTATCCCTGTCATTTACCAGACCCCTAAAATTCATAAGAACCTAACTGAGCCACCAGGCAGACCCATCATAAGTGGGATGGGCTCTTTGACCCACCGTTTGTGTCAGTATCTTGATGACATGCTGCAGCCAGCAGTGGCACTTATTCCTAACCTGTTAAGGGACACCAAACACACCCTGCAGGTCCTTCGTGAGGTGGAGGTGACTGGGGGCACGTTACTAGGTATAGCTGATGTGTCCTCGCTGTACACCGTAATCCCCCACGATCACGGACTGCGGGCGGTGGGGTGTTACCTACGCAAAACAGACATGAAAGCTAAACAATGTGATTATGTTCTGGCCCTTCTAAACTTCGCTTTGACGCATAATTATTTTTGGCATGCTGGGGCGTATTACGTGCAGCAGCGCAGATGCGCGATGGGCGCCGGGTATGCCCCCAGCTTTGCTAATATTTTTATGGCAGTGTGGGAGGAGGAGGTTCTTAGTAGACCTATGTCACGGAATGTACTAAAATGGTCACGTTATATAGATGATCTGTTGATACTGTGGGAGGAGACTAAGGATGAATTTGATAATTACATCACCATCCTTAATGATAATGTGCTTAACATAGAACTTACAGCCAGTGCTAGTTCTGACTCAGTGGTTTTCCTTGACCTGGAAATAGTGAAGGAGGGTGAGACCCTGTGGACTAAAACCCACTTCAAGGGTACAGACCGCAACGGTTACATTCCCTTTAAGAGCTGCCACCATCCGAATTGGCTGAGGGGGGGTACCCAGAGGCCAGTTCCTCCGCTTGCGGAGAAACTGTACACGACTGGAAGATTACCACTCTCAGTCTGAGATGCTGGCTAGCAGATTTATTGATAAGGGTTATGACCCCGTTATGGTACAATCCCAGAGGGAGGCGGTGGCAGGGATTGAGAGAAGTCAGACCTTTGCCCCTCGTGCCAGAATTAAGCGGAATATGGATTTCAGTTTTTTGACTGGATACAATCTGCAATACAGGCAAGTGGAGGCCATTTTTCGAAGGCATTGGGGCATATTGTGACGAGATCCCACATTTGGCCCACATATTCCTGACCACCCCCTTTTCACCTATAGACGGGCAAGAAATCTGAAAGATTTTTTGGCACCTAGCTTTTTTGACCCCCCACTACCCCTGACTAATGCTTGGCAAACAGACGGCTTTTTTCCGTGTAGAGATTGCCAGGCCTGCCGAGAGGGACTTACCTCTAAGATTAGTGAGGTTACTGTAAGGGTTTGCAAGCATAAGCACAATAAGCATTTACACTGTCAGCCATTTTGTGTTATAGCTGCCATGTTCTTCTATGTCTCTGAATTACATTACATATTTCTTCAGCTCAGAGCTTAAGACAGTTAGGGAACATTTCTGAACATTTCTTGTTAGTGACTTCATTTTCACTTCTGCTTTCCTATACTCTTATTCTGTCCCACTCTGAACATACAGGAAACTTTTAACCACACCGGCCGAATGAAACTAAGAATGAAGTGAAGCGTATCACCCTAAAACTGTCAATAGCACCTGCTAGAAATGTCATGTTCTTCCCCGGTAATTTTCCTGTAATGTTTGTAGGTCAGAGGTTTTTTCTTTCTGAGCCTGCGCAACCTTTTGAAATTGTGTATAAGAATAAATCCGGGCTGGCCACAAATCAGTCTAGTTTTCAACTGCAAACCTGCCTCTGTGTGTTCATTGTAGTTGAGCTAGGCTCACCGCTGGTGCCAGCCGGAACTCACAAAGTATTACTTATAGGTCATCCCTTGATGGGCAATCGGGTCTGAAAAGTGACCAGTCCTTTCAGTTGGGGGCAATCGTCCGAGATCCCTCTGAACACTTCTTCAGTAAACGTGAGTAATATTTATGTCTCTATTTTTGAGGACGTTTTTATTGCTTACGTAGACTGTCGTGGGTGTCGGGGCGAGTGACCTGTTTTGATAGACCGTAATTTGACGGAAAAAAAGGGGGGAGGATGACAGGTAAGAAGGGACAGGTAATAAGTTGACAGGTTGACTTTTGATAAGTCTAAATTTAAAAAAATTTCGGACTTTTTAGGTAAAAGTCTGAATGAATTGGGTGTCAGATTTTTTGGGAAAATCTAATCTGTCTGTCTGGGTCTGATCAACTCAGTAATAATTTCTTCAGGAAAGAAAGGATTCCTTTTGGTAAGGAATATAGGCCATAAAAGTTATAAGGGTTTTGATAGGCGCCATAGTACATATTGATTATGTGGGTTCAAATACTTTGTGATTTCTAATATATGTTTTGTCTGCTTATCTTACATCTGTTGCATAGAGTTATAAGATAATTTGTTGGTTTTTGTTTTTCATATGTGTGGAACTTCAAGTTCAAAATCATTATATAGAGTGATTTTGGCTCCACTGTATTTTGTTGTTTGCACGTAGACATCTACATTTGGGTCAGTAATTTTGTGTTTGTCCAAAGAGGTTTTTCTCTCTTTCATTTTTTTTCAGGTCACAAGAAAGAGGTAAGTAAATAAGTAAGTAGAAAAATATAGTAAAAATATATTGTGCCTCTATAACACAAAATCACTGACATTATGGGGACTAAAATAAGTAAATCACAAATAGTCAGAGATCCAGGTCCACCTGAAATAAATGAGTCTTGTAAAGATTATGTGGCAAGGGTTTGTGGAACAATGTATTATTTAATTAATACATGGATAAATAATATGGCGGGATGGACAGAAAATATGAGAAGTGTGAGTCCCTTTCCCAGAGTAGGAGGAAACAGTAGTTTCCATATGGACATGGTTAAGGGTCTCTGTTTAGGAGATACCGACGCATGGCCATATTTTGGACCAGATCCACATTGGGATATGGTTTATATGAAAAGTGGTGGAGAAAACTGGCTTCTTTGGGCTCCCTTTTGGTATGATAGGCAGGATAATAAACAGGGAAATTCAAAAGTTTCAGATGACAGTTTAATGAAACATAAATTAGAAGGAGAAGTATTTAGACCCCTTCCTAATTTCGCAGGGGCGCTTACCAAGTGCCCCGTTACCTCCTCCACCACCTCCACCTCCAACACCCTTAATGCTGCCCAAATATACGCATTCAACAACTACGTTATATCCGAGTTTAAATCCCTCTGAGGCAGATATGGATCTTCTGATCTCAGCTACCCGTACACGGCAACCACCTAATACCACAAATAGTCTTAAATTTCAGTCCAGTCCTCCTGTGTATGATACTCCCATAAGGAATCCGTCAGAGGATAAAAAGGAGGGTGCTACTAATGAGGGTAAGGATTTAGATTTTAGGGGACTAAGTAAAATTAAAATAGACTATAATGTTTGGAAAAATTTACCTCAGGAACAAAGAATTGCACTTTCAGAAAGGGGGTGTACACCTAAATCTAAAACAACAAGTAGAAGAATGCCAGATCTTCACAGAAGTCCCTATCCTATTAGAGCACATAGTCAACCTGACATACGTACAAATCTTGTTCTTTACACAGAACCTGAAGTACAATCAGAAGTAGAGGATATAGAAGATATAGAAAAACAAATGCCTTTTTTTACTGTAGGAAATTTAGTAGTAAAAAAACCCCTAGAAGTTGAAGATATTAATAAGATTGTTAAACATTGCCCAAAACCCACAGTGACACCTCTCGGTTGTCTTCAATATCTCAAAAGAGCATCAAAAGGAAGATGTTTTACCCAGGAGGCTATTAGGTTAATATTGGACGGCATCATTGGAATAGGCACAAATTGGGAGTGGAAAGATGTTCAAAGCATTAGTACACTAGTAGAACCAGATACTGGAGCAGACCGGTATCCCCTTTCCAATGATGACGGCCTTAAAGAGATGTGGGCAGAAGTGGAGAAAGAATTACTTGAGTTTTTACTATCAGGTACTCTTTGTCCACAGCTATGAACTGTAGACAAAAGTCAGGAGAATCAATAGTTGATTTTTGGAAAAGGTTTTTAGATGTCTGGGAACATGATGCAGGCATGTCAGGAATCAATGAGAGAGACCAAACTCTTCTGATTCAAAACAGCAGATTTTAGATTGGCCTAGTTTATCTAAAGATGAGTTCCAAAGGAAGTTGATGGAGAAAGACGCCGCTGGATGTTTAGAAATTCCAAAATCTAAGAAAGTCAAAGAGGTACATTTACAGGTTGGGGAAGAGATGTTTCAGGGCCAGGGAGGTAGAAGGAAAGGTCAGTTTAAAGGGTATGGGAAAGTTAGGAATAATCAGGGGAATAATCAGGGTGGACACAGGGGTAGATATAATTACCCTAATCAAAAGCGGGAAGGATGCTTTAATTGTGGGAGTTTAGATCACTGGAGAAAGGAATGTCCCCACCCTCCTAATTATAAGAATAACCAAAGACGCCAGAACCAGTCTACCCCACTATTCCAACAACCTCAACACATTAATTATCCACAGGAAAATTCATATAATCAGCCACAAGCTCACCAAATTCAAGGTCAGCCACAACAGGGTCAGGTACAAACACCCAAATTTCACATTCCCTGGGGAACACAACAACAATGAAGAGGCCCGGAGGAATATATCCCAGCGTATACAATGATCTCCTCCTCTTATAAAGATTCACCAATGATTGTCTTATTGGTTGAAGGAAACCGTATTCCTTTCCTTGTTGACTCAGGTGCTACTTGTAGTACTTTGTGTGAAGATTTTTATAAGGGGCCGAGAGAAACTACTACGCCCTCCATGGGTATCAATGGGATAATTACCAAATCTTACAAAACTCCTTTTCTGACAGTGGAACACCCACACACTCAGAACACTTTGTTTTATCACCAGTTCAGGCTTATACCAAATTGTCCTGTTAGTCTGTTGGGTCGAGATCTTTTTGGGCCATTGCAATTACAAATGGGGACCGATCCAAGGGGAAAGTTCCATGTTACTTCCCCTATCATTCCAATCCAGACTCCTGATTTAATTTATTACATGGTTATGGAAGTACCTCCCCCAGAACTGGAGGATGTACCTCCTGACATCAGGTCCTCTGATGAGGCGGATGTGGGTCTTGTTTCATGTACACCGTACAAGGCTATACTTAAACCAGATTGTACGCCAGTTTACATCACACAATACCCATTGTCTCCAGAAAAGGAAGAAGGTATTCGTCCTTTACTTGAGTCTTTCCTTAAAAGGGGTGTGATAAAGGAAATAGTTTCATCCTATAATTCTCCTATAAATCCTATAAGGAAAAATGACAAATCTTTTAGATTAATTCAGGATCTACGGGCTGTAAATGCTCTAATTGTGCCAATAGCGCCCATTGTGCCAGACGTGCCATCTCTACTATCATCCATACCAGCTGATGCCACTGTTTTCAGTGTCATCGATTTAAAAAATGCGTTTTTCAGCGTCCAAGTTGACAAGGAGACACAGCCACTCTTTGCTTTCAGTTTTAAAAATCGCCAGTACACGTGGTGTAGAATGCCCCAGGGCTTTGTAGACTCACCTGTTGTCTACTCCATTGTCCTTCAAGCTACCCTGAGACCCTGGGCTCCGGGTTGCGGATCTGTCCTACTCCAGTATGTTGATGATTTGTGTATTTGTAGTACTACTCAGGAGGCCTGCCAGGCTGATGGAATCAGTCTCTTAAAATGGTTACATGAGTGTGGTCACAAAGTGTCAAAACAAAAATTACAATGGTGTCAAGAAAGTGTTGAATATCTGGGTTTTGTCCTTAAACAGGGGGAGAGGCACATTAGTCATGCGAGAATTGCTGCTATAGTGGGTCTGGTCCGCCCACAATCCAAGAAAGACATGCTAACCTTTCTTGGAATGATCGGGTATTGTTGCCAATGGATACCTGATTGCTCTTTTTATGACAATGTCCTCAGAGAATGTACAAAACAAGACAGCCCAGTATTCATTAAATGGTCAGATGAAATGTTACAAGCTTTCACTCACTTAAAAAATGCAATGATTTCAAGTCCTGGTTTAGGCCTCCCTAACTATGGCGTGATGTTTCACCTATTTGCCAGGGACAACTGTAAAACCATGGCGGGAGTCCTAGCTCAGGAGCACGGAGGCAAATTGCGCCCTGTTGCTTTTTTCTCAAAGGTGGTCCCTGTTCAGGTACGGGGTATGCCTGCGTGTCGCAGAAGTCTAGCTGCATGTGCAATGATAGTTGAAATGGCCACGACAATTACTTTAGGATATCCTACCACTCTCCACACTTCCCATAATGTGCAAGGCTTATTAAAAAATGTCCATACTCAACATATGTCTGCTCAAAGGCTCAGTGGATATGAGATACTTCTCCTATCCGATCCACAGTTGTACATCAAATACTCAGCTCCCACATTTGGTCCAGCCATTATCCTTAATGGCCTCCTAGGTCTTAAGGGTGAGCAGGATGAAATTGCTCCAGAACATGACTGTACTGACATCATACACCAAGACACATCACCTAGGTCTGATATGTCCTCTACACCCATTCCAGGAGCTCCAGATGTTTTTGTAGATGGTTCTTGTTCAAGGCCAAATGACAACACTTACCATGCAGGTTATGCAGTTGTTCAATTGCCAGACATAGTGTTAGAAGCTAATCCTATCCAGTTCAGATCAGCCCAGGCTGCAGAATTGATCGCGCTCACTAGAGCATGCCGACTCTTCGAGGGAAAAGAGGTAAATATTTACTTGGATAGCCGATATGCCCATGGAGTAGTTTGGGATCATGGGGTGATTTGGCAGAAGAGAGGTGGAGCAGAGCCGATCCCTAAAGAGGGTAGCCAATCCCTGAAGAGAGGAGAGGGTAGCCAATCCCTGAAGAGAGGTGAAGCAGATAATTATAAGTCCTTGAAGAGTGGCCAGCCGGTGCCTGAAGATCTCCAGAATGTTCCAGTACAACTTGAGAGCAAGGAACAGGACGATGACAATGCCGAATCCTGGCCTTCTCTGTTGTTTCATAATTAGCATGACTTTGCTCATTTTCCTGCCTATATGGTTTGGGACAAATTGCTACTATGCCACTTTTGATTTAGGGCCATTCAGAAAATTTTGTCTAACCAAGCCTCTTCCTAACCCTATCCGAAGCACCTCATATCTTTTACTTTCTAGAAACTTCTCAATCACAGGCACAGACATATATGTACCAGGTGATATAAAGATACAAGGAAAAGATAGTATAGAAGTAGCTGAACATATGAGTACACACACACATGCAATTCATAAAATATCCCTGTGATCCCTGCCAAGCCACATGTCACCGTCACCAAATGCATCTCGGGGTAGAGTTCATGTGTCCCGGCAGCAAGGAATAACAACATTTTGGTTTAACTCCTCATACACCGCTATGGCTGCTTATGTATTTGATTACTGTGATATTGTGGCCTGTGATGAACCTGTTGACAGTCAGCAGTATATGTGTAAGCATGGCTATGCCTACATTTGTGTAACTGATGATTATTGGGGTCAGAACTGTGATTATTGGGGTGCTGTGGGCTGGACTACTGGTCCAGACTTAGGTCATAAGCCTCAGTCTGCTCAAAATAGGAAGGACAAGTCTGGGAAGTCACTCTTGACACGGATGACTGTGTTTAAGCCTAGATGTGCCTTGGGGGGTAAAGGAAACAGTCATGATCTTGTCCTAACCATTGAGAACCCTGGGGCTTATGATACAGGAAAGTATATCCTCGGATCAAAGATCCCAGGAGGGACTAATGGAAAATTGGGGTCGTTCTACTTGAGAGATATGTATACTGATCCTGGATGGAGAGAGCCTGTACCTCGGGCAAAACCTCTTAACCTGCTGGGCGGTCTGGACGAGCTCAGCTCGTCCAGTACCGCCGGAGCCTGCCGCTCAGGCCCTGCTGGGCCGATTTGGCTCAAATAAAAAGCAGCACACGCAGCCGGCACTTTGCCAGCCGTGTGTGCTGCCTGATCGCCGCCGCTCTGCGGCGATCCGCCGCGAGCAGCGGCTAAAGAGGGTCCCCCCAGCCGCCTGAGCCCAGCGTAGCCGGAACAAAAAGTTCCGGCCAGCGCTAAGGGCTGGATCGGAGGCGGCTGACGTCAGGACGTCGGCTGACGTCGATGACGTCACTCCGCTCGTCGCTATGGCGACGATGTAAGCAAAACAAGGAAGGCTGCTCATTGCGGCCTTCCTTGTTTATTCTGGGCGCCGGAGGCGATCGGAAGAACGCCTCCGGAGCGCCCTCTAGTGGGCTTTCATGCAGCCAACTTTCAGTTGGCTGCATGAAATAGTTTTTTTTTTTTTTTTTTTAAAAACCCTCCCGCAGCCTCCCTGACGATCTTAATAGAACGCCAGGCAGGTTAAACCCACAGAGTCATCTTCCAGGAATATGGTTGCCATAGCTAATCCTAGTTTTGAAGATGCTCTAGCAATGGAAACTGGGTATTCTGATGTTAATTTATGGTTAGAATGGATGAAGTACACTGCATACTCACATAATATTACTAACTGTTATGGTATAGCTGAGCAATTAGGTTCTGACACTTCTATGACTTTTCAGAACCGAATGACACTTGATATGATTCTAGCCGAAAAGGGAGGAGTATGTAAATTTTTAGAGGGAGCGGGAGGAGCTTGTTGCACATACATACCTAATAACACTGGTGTAGCAGGAAAAATCACTGTAGCTATAAAAAAAACTAGAAGATATGTCCATAGAGCTTAAGGAAAATTCAGGTGTAGACACTTCTTGGGCACACTTCTTTAATTTCTCCTGGCTTACAAGTTGGCTCAAGAAGCTTCTCATCTTTATCTTAGTTATAATTGTTGGTATTTTCATGATTTATTTCTTGATATATTTGGCCATTAGATTAATAATGTGTTGTATTGCTAAATGTACTTCATCCTCACCTGCCCATGCCTACATACATTATCTTTCATTGAGAGCTCCTGGTCGTAATTTCACCTATTATGATGCTAGTTCCGCTGGTAATGAACCAGTGAGAGCACAGAATCATGACCCCACCTACCAGGACGTCCATATAGAGGGTCCAACATCAGTGTAGCCATATTTCCTTTGGAAAATGTCTAAAAAGGAGGGAATTGTAAGGGTTTGCAAGCATAAGCACAATAAGCATTTACACTGTCAGCCATTTTGTGTTATAGCTGCCATGTTCTTCTATGTCTCTGAATTACATTACATATTTCTTCAGCTCAGAGCTTAAGACAGTTAGGGAACATTTCTGAACATTTCTTGTTCGTGACTTCATTTTCACTTCTGCTTTCCTATACTCTTATTCTGTCCCACTCTGAACATACAGGAAACTTTTAACCACACCGGCCGAATGAAACTAAGAATGAAGTGAAGCGTATCACCCTAAAACTGTCAATAGCACCTGCTAGAAATGTCATGTTCTTCCCCGGTAATTTTCCTGTAATGTTTGTAGGTCAGAGGTTTTTTCTTTCTGAGCCTGCGCAACCTTTTGAAATTGTGCATAAGAATAAATCCGGGCTGGCCACAAATCAGTCTAGTTTTCAACTGCAAACCTGCCTCTGTGTATTCATTGTAGTTGAGCTAGGCTCACCGCTGGTGCCGGCCGGAACTCACAAAGTATTACTTATAGGTCATCCCTTGATGGGCAATCGGGTCTGAAAAGTGACCAGTCCTTTCAGTTACCTCAAGAGCTAATGGTAGGATTTTTAAGATCAGGGAGTTCATTACCTGCCGGACTGCACACGCAGTGTATGTGTTGTCATGTGGGTGTGGATTACAATACGTAGGGAGAACAACTAGGGCCCTCCACAAAAGGTGGGGGGAACACATCTACAGAATAGAAAAAGGATATCAACAACATAGTGTCTCTAGACATTTCTCCTCCCACCATAACAAATATCTCCAGGGATCCATGATGTGTGGGGTTCAGAAGGTTAGAACGCACTGGAGGGGGTGCAATCGTACCCGTGAGGTCTCCCGTTTGGAGACCCAGTGGATACACAAGATGGGATGTTTGGAGCCTGATGGTCTAAATATAGATATTGATCTAAATTTCTATATTAATAATAGTTAGACCATTTTGGTTCCATGGCAGGAGGTTTTTTAACTGGGTGTTTATGTTATACTACTATTAAACCCTTTGTAGTCTTTATTATGTATAGGCACTGTATTAGTTAATGTTTTGTATTAGTTAATGTTTTAGTCTAGATTTTATGCATGGGGTTTAATAAGGACAGCTGCGACTTGTCTGCTGTTTTGGTTGGCTGTCTGTGGCCACTAGAGTTGGGCCGAACGGTTCGCCGGCGAACGTGGTTCGCGTGCGGGTACCGCACGCGAACCTTTTGCGGAAGAAGTTCGGTTCGCCCCATAATGCACTGAGGGTCAACTTTGACCCTCTACATCACAGTCAGCAGGCCCAGTGTAGCCAATTAGGCTACACTAGCCCCTGGAGCCCCACCCCCCCTTATATAAGGCAGGCAGCGGCGGCCATTACGGCCACTCGTGTGCCTGCATTAGTGAGAGTAGGGCGAGCTGCTGCAGTCTCTCATATAGGGAAAGATTAGTTAGGCTTAACTTCTTCCTGGCTGCATACCTGTTCTGTTCAGTGAGCCCTCAGCCCACTGCATACCTGTACTGTGATCCTGCCACTCCATACCTGTTCAGTGATCCTGCCACTGCATACCTGTTCTGTTCAGTGAGCCCTCAGCCCACTGCATACCTGTACTGTGATCCTGCCACTGCATACCTGTTCAGTGATCCTGCCACTGCATACCTGTTCAGTGATCCTGCCACTGCATACCTGCTCTGTTCAGTGAGCCCTCAGCCCACTGCATACCTGTACTGTGATCCTGCCACTCCATACCTGTTCAGTGATCCTGCCACTGCATACCTGTTCTGTTCAGTGAGCCCTCAGCCCACTGCATACCTGTACTGTGATCCTGCCACTCCATACCTGTTCAGTGATCCTGCCACTGCATACCTGTTCAGTGATCCTGCCACTGCATACCTGTTCTGTGAACCCGCCACTGTATACCTGTTCTGTTCAGTGGACCCGCCACTGTATACCTGTTCTGTGAACCCGCCACTGTATACCTGTTCTGTTCAGTGGACCCGCCACTGTATACCTGTTCTGTTCAGTGGACCCGCCACTGTATACCTGTTCTGTTCAGTGGACCCGCCACTGTATACCTGTTCTGTTCAGTGGACCCGCCACTGTATACCTGTTCTGTTCAGTGGACCCGCCACTGTATACCTGTTCTGTGAACCCGCCACTGTATACCTGTTCTGTTCAGTGGACCCGCCACTGTATACCTGTTTAGTGAACACGCCACTGCATACCTATTGTGTTCAGTGATCCTGCCACTGCATACCTGTTCTGTGGACCCGCCACTGTATACCTGTTCTGTTCAGTGGACCCGCCACTGTATACCTGTTCTGTTCAGTGGACCCGCCACTGTATACCTGTTCTGTTCAGTGGACCCGCCACTGTATACCTGTTCTGTTCAGTGGACCCGCCACTGTATACCTGTTCTGTGAACCCGCCACTGTATACCTGTTCTGTTCAGTGGACCCGCCACTGTATACCTGTTTAGTGAACACGCCACTGCATACCTATTGTGTTCAGTGATCCTGCCACTGCATACCTGTTCTGTGGACCCGCCACTGTATACCTGTTCTGTTCAGTGGACCCGCCACTGTATACCTGTTCTGTTCAGTGGACCCGCCACTGTATACCTGTTTAGTGAACACGCCACTGCATACCTATTGTGTTCAGTGATCCTGCCACTGCATACCTGTTCTGTGGACCCGCCACTGTATACCTGTTCTGTTCAGTGGACCCGCCACTGTATACCTGTTCTGTTCAGTGGACCCGCCACTGTATACCTGTTCTGTTCAGTGGACCCGCCACTGTATACCTGTTCTGTTCAGTGGACCCGCCACTGTATACCTGTTCTGTTCAGTGGACCCGCCACTGTATACCTGTTCTGTGAACCCGCCACTGTATACCTGTTCTGTTCAGTGGACCCGCCACTGTATACCTGTTTAGTGAACACGCCACTGCATACCTATTGTGTTCAGTGATCCTGCCACTGCATACCTGTTCTGTGGACCCGCCACTGTATACCTGTTCTGTTCAGTGGACCCGCCACTGTATACCTGTTCTGTTCAGTGGACCCGCCACTGTATACCTGTTCTGTTCAGTGGACCCGCCACTGTATACCTGTTCTGTTCAGTGGACCCGCCACTGTATACCTGTTCTGTGAACCCGCCACTGTATACCTGTTCTGTTCAGTGGACCCACCACTGTATACCTGTTTAGTGAACACGCCACTGCATACCTATTGTGTTCAGTGATCCTGCCACTGCATACCTGTTCTGTGGACCCGCCACTGTATACCTGTTCTGTTCAGTGGACCCGCCACTGTATACCTGTTCTGTTCAGTGGACCCGCCACTGTATACCTGTTTAGTGAACACGCCACTGCATACCTATTGTGTTCAGTGATCCTGCCACTGCATACCTGTTCTGTGGACCCGCCACTGTATACCTGTTCTGTTCAGTGGACCCGCCACTGTATACCTGTTCTGTTCAGTGGACCCGCCACTGTATACCTGTTCTGTTCAGTGGACCCGCCACTGTATACCTGTTCTGTTCAGTGGACCCGCCACTGTATACCTGTTCTGTTCAGTGGACCCGCCACTGTATACCTGTTTAGTGAACACGCCACTGCATACCTATTGTGTTCAGTGATCCTGCCACTGCATACCTGTTCTGTGAACCCGCCACTGTATACCTGTTCTGTTCAGTGGACCCGCCACTGTATACCTGTTCTGTGAACCCGCCACTGTATACCTGTTCTGTTCAGTGGACCCGCCACTGTATACCTGTTCTGTTCAGTGGACCCGCCACTGTATACCTGTTCTGTTCAGTGGACCCGCCACTGTATACCTGTTCTGTTCAGTGGACCCGCCACTGTATACCTGTTCTGTGAACCCGCCACTGTATACCTGTTCTGTTCAGTGGACCCGCCACTGTATACCTGTTTAGTGAACACGCCACTGCATACCTATTGTGTTCAGTGATCCTGCCACTGCATACCTGTTCTGTGAACCCGCCACTGTATACCTGTTCTGTTCAGTGAACCCACCGCATCAGTGCGCATACCTGTGCAGTTAAGTGAACCCACCTACCTACGTGAGTGCACGCAGTGTGATATACCACTCCGTGCATACCCAATATGGACAAAACAGGTAGAGGAAGAGGAAGAGGTAGTGGCAGAGGCAGAGGAAGGCCACCCGGCAGGTCTGCGCGAGGTCGTGTAAATGTAATTTCGTGTGGACCTGGCCCACAGTACAGTGCTCGGAAGAAGGCACGTCCCATCACCTCCCAAGATTGTCAGGACGTGGTTGAGTATTTAGCGACACAGAACACCTCATCTTGCTCAGCCACCAGCGCTACTACTAGCACCACTTCCGCTGCATTTGACACTTCGCAAGAATTATTTAGTGTTGAAATCACTGATGCACAGCCATTGTTGTTACAGCCAGATGAATTTTCACCAGCTAATATGTCTGAGTTACGCGGCAACACTATGGATGTAACGTGTCAGGAGGATGAAGGACCTACTGATGGTGCAAGTTTGGATTTGTCTGAGGCAAGCGAAGCTGGGCAGGATGACTACGATGATGACGGTAATAGGGATCCTCTGTATGTTCCCAATAGAGGAGATGAAGAGGGGGACAGTTCAGAGGGGGAGTCAGAGAGTAGTAGGAGGAGAGAAGTTGCTGAAAGAAGCTGGGGCAGCTCTTCATCAGAAACAGCTGGTGGCAGAGTCCGGCACCATGTATCGCCACCTATGTACAGCCAGCCAACTTGCCCTTCAGCATCAGCTGCTGAGGTCCCCATAGTGCCCACATCCCAGGGTGGCTCAGCGGTGTGGAAATTTTTTAATGTGTGTGCCTCAGATCGGACCAAAGCCATCTGTTCGCTCTGCCAACAAAAATTGAGCCGTGGAAAGGCCAACACTCACGTAGGGACAAGTGCCTTACGAAGGCACCTGGAGAAAAGGCACAAACAGCAATGGGATGGCCACCTGAGCAAAAGCAGCAGCAGCACACAAAAGAAAAGTCACCCTCCTTCTCCTCTTCCTCCTTCAGGTGCATCATCTGCTTCTGCCGCTTTCTCCCTTGCACCTTCACAGGCACCCTCCTCCACTCCGCCTCTGCCCTTGAGCGGTTCCTGCTCCTCTGCCCACAGCAGCAGTCAGGTGTCCGTGAAGGAAATGTTTGAGCGGAAGAAGCCACTTTTGGCCAGTCACCCCCTTGCCCGGCGTCTGACAGCTGGCGTGGCGGAACTGTTAGCTCGCCAGCTGTTACCATACCGGCTGGTGGACTCTGAGGCCTTCCGCAAATTTGTGGCCATCGGAACACCGCAGTGGAAGATGCCAGGCCGCACTTATTTTTCGAGAAAGGCCATACCCCAACTGCACCGTGAAGTTGAGAGGCAAGTGGTGTCATCTCTTGCGAAGAGCGTTGGGTCAAGGGTACACCTGACCACGGATGGCTGGTCTGCCAAGCACGGGCAGGGCCGCTACATTACCTACACAGCCCATTGGGTGAACCTGGTGGTGAACGATGGCAAGCAGAAAGCGGCGGACCAAATTGTGACACCTCCACGGCTTGCAGGCAGGCCTCCTGCCACCTCCTCTCCTCCTGCTACATGCTCTTCGCTGTCCTCCTCCTCCTCCTTGGCTGAGTGGCAGTTCTCCTCTCCAGCTACACAGCCCCAGCTCCGCAGGGCCTATGCTGCATGCCAGGTACGACGGTGTCACGCCATCTTAGACATGGCTTGTCTCAAAGCGGAGAGTCACACTGGAGCAGCTCTCCTGGCTGCTCTTAAGAAACAGGTGGATGAGTGGCTGACCCCGCACCACCTGGAGATAGGCAACGTGGTGTGCGACAACGGCAGCAATCTGCTTGCCGCTTTGCATATGGGGAAGCTGACACACATACCCTGCATGGCACATGTCATGAATCTAGTGGTTCAAAGATTTGTGGCAAAGTACCCTGGCTTAGCGGATGTCCTGAAGCAGGCCAGGAAGTTCTGTGGGCATTTGAGGCGCTCTTACACAGCCATGGCACGATTTGCAGAAATTCAGCGTAAAAACAACATGCCGGTGAGACGCCTCATTTGCGATAGCCCCACTCGCTGGAACTCGACCCTGCTCATGTTCTCCCGCCTGCTAGAACAGAAGAAAGCCGTCACCCAGTACCTCTACAACTGGAGTAGAACGAAACAGTCTGGGAAGATGGGGATGTTCTGGCCCGACAACTGGACACTGATGAAAAATGCATGCAGGCTCATGCGGCCGTTTGAGGAGGTGACCAACCTGGTGAGCCGCAGTGAGGGCACCATCAGCGACTTAATTCCCTACGCGTACTTCTTGGAGCGTGCTGTGCGTAGAGTGGCGGATGAAGCTGCGAATGAGCGTGACCAGGAACCGTTACGGCAGGAACAGGCATGGGACCAATTTTCATCAGACCCAGCTGTTTCCTCAACACCTGCGGCAGCACAGAGGGGGGAGGAGGAGGAAGAAGAGAGGTCGTGTGCAGAAGACGAGTCAGACTCAGAGGATGATGAGCAAGGTGTTTCTTTGGGGGAGGAGGAGGAGGAGGAGGAGGGGACAGCGGCAGGAGAACAACCGCAGCAGGTGTCGCAGGGGGCTTGTGCTGCTCAACCTTCCCGTGGTATTGTTCGCGGCTGGGGGGAGGAGGTTGACTTACCTGACGTCACTGAGGAAGAGCAAGAGGAGATGGAGGGTACTGGATCCGACTTTGTGCAGATGTCGTCTTTTATGCTGTCCTGCCTGTTGAGGGACCCCCGTATAAAAAACCTCAAGGGGAATGAGCTGTACTGGGTGGCCACACTACTAGACCCTCGGTACAGGCACAAAGTGGCGGACCTGTTACCAACTCACCGGAAGGTGGAAAGGATGCAGCACATGCAGAACCAGCTGTCAACTATGCTTTACAATGCCTTTAAGGGTGATGTGACAGCACAACGCCAGCAAGGTACCACTGCCACTAATCCTCCTCCCGTGTCCACGCAGTCAAAGACAGGACGCTCCAGCGATCTCATGGTGATGTCGGACATGCGGACGTTCTTTAGTCCAACGCCTCGCCGTAGCCCTTCCGGATCCACCCTCCACCAACGCCTCGACCGGCAGGTAGCCGACTACCTGGCCTTAAGTGTGGATGTAGACACTGCTGTGAACAGCGATGAGGAACCCTTGAACTACTGGGTGCGCAGGCTTGACCTGTGGCCAGAGCTGTCCCAATTTGCCATCCAACTTCTCTCCTGCCCTGCCGCAAGCGTCCTCTCAGAAAGGACCTTCAGCGCAGCTGGAGGCATTGTCACAGAGAAGAGAAGTCGCCTAAGTCACAAAAGTGTTAAGTACCTCACCTTTATCAAAATGAATGAGGCATGGATCCCGGAGGGCTGCTGCCCGCCCCAAGACTAAGTCAGTCCCCGCACACACAGCATCTCTGCCTGCACGCCGTGTGACTGGCTGCCTGGCCTGCCCCAAAAAGACTAAGTCGCTCCCAGTCCCTCCACACAGCATGTCTGCCTGCAGGCCGCTTCACTACCTTCTCCGCCACCACCAACAGGGTCCGGGACTCCAGGCGGATTGCTGAATTTTTTAGGCCGCTGCTAGCAGCGGCCGCTGTAATAATTTTTATGGTGCGTGTACATGACTGCCTAATTTTTCTGGCTGCACTGAGGGCAGCTGCAACAACAAAAGAAAAGGCATGTACATGCGCCCATTCCCCTTCGTGATCATTACCTTGCCGTGGTGAAGGGGCTTGCGTATCACAATGAAGCAATGACCAGCGCCTAGATGAGTGTCTCGGGGGGCACACAAAAGATAATAAGGTCGTTGCTTCATTGTGGTCAGACCAAATTTGATCAGCTGGACAGTCACTGTTCTGTCATTCAGCTACATCAGCCAGGCCGACCATATGGGCTGTAAAGCCACCAAAACCTGCACTCTCGCCATGGTGCGCACCAGTCCAGCACGGCCGTCACTAGTACAAACAGCTGTTTGCGGTGCGTTACACGGTGAGTTTGGTGTGTCAGTGTGAAGCAGTACCTTAATTACACTACCTGATTGATGTATACACATGCAAGATGTTTTAAAGCACTTTAGGCCTGTCATTTAGCATTCAATGTGATTTCTGCCCTTAAAACGCTGCTTTGCGTCAAATCCAGATTTTTCCCGGGGACTTTTGGCGTGTATCCCACTCCGCCATGCCCCCCTCCAGGTGTTAGACCTCTTGAAACATCTTTTCCATCACTTTTGTGGCCAGCATAATTATTTTTTTTTTTTCAAAGTTCGCATCCCCATTGAAGTCTATTGCGGTTCGCGAACTTTAACGCGAACCGAACGTTCCGCGAAAGTTCGCGAATCCGGTTCGCGAACCTAAAATCGGAGGTTCGGCCCAACTCTAGTGGCCACCCTGGATGAATTTTATATAAAGCTCATTTACTGTTGCCATCTAGTGGTGAGAATAGCTTTTGACAACTGAAACTGTATTTGATATTTTGTATCCTCTTTGTTGAGTGGTACTATGTATGTATTTGCTAAATCCACAAGTTGGATATGTGTTATTTTATTAATTTTTCTAATATCTTGTTTTAAATGCCATATACTCCACTGTATAGCGTGCAGCTCTTAAGTGCGCATGACATTGTGGACACTGGTATAAAACACGCCGCCTTCCTTGGCTCCGTAGCCCCTGATGAGTTGCCATAGCAACGAAACGCGTTGGGCGGAGCTACGGAGCGGCGCTGTGCGTGTGACGTCACCGGACGCGGTGACCACCGATACACGCTTCTTTACACATCAGCGGCGGTTGCGGGGATTAGAACCGGAGCAGCCTTCACAGGCTAGCAGGCCGTCATAGAGCTGTGCGCTCCCCGGCCCTCTACCATTCCCCTTGCGACATCTGATGTGGACTTTGCACATGTTTTTAACTTTTTAAATAAATGTGGGTGTAAATCCCTTGCACTTTTACGCTATGTTGAGGCGTTCTTTTTGGAGGTGACGAACACTGGATTACAAGTGCCCTGCTGTGGATGCCTGAGGTGGCTGAGGGGTGGCCTATACCCCTACTGCGCAGACGGGCCCACTTGGCTAGCTGATCTGGTGAGTCCTTTCATATTGGGGGGAGTGTTTTGATCCAATCCCCCCTATGCCCATGAAGTGTCAACATTGCATATGATTTTAAAGAAAGACTGATATACGCTGAGCGCTGCACCCAATTTTTCTATCAATCACGTTTGGCTTTTCACAGAAAGCGCTCCGCTCCACCTGTTGAATTGGTGTTTTGCTTATATTGCTCTGATGTTTATTTTATAATACTCTTAGATCCTACATTGTGAGCGCTATTATTACTTGTATTGAGGAACATAAATATGATTGGCACAGCATACATATAATTACACATATCATGTGTTAAAGAGGAACTCCAGTGAAAATAATGTAATAAAAAAAGTGCTTCATTTTTACAATAATTATGTATTAATGATTTAGTCAGTGTTTGCTCATTGTAAAATAGTTTAAATCCCTGATTTATATTCTGACATTTATCACATGGTGACATTTTTACTGCTGGCAAGTGATGTAGCTGCTGCTTGCTGTTTTGGCAGTTGGAAACAGCTGTAAACAGCTATTTCCCACAATGCAACAGGGTTCACAGACAGGAAACTGCCAAGAGTACGTACTCATAATTTCTTTGTGGGAGGGGTTTCACCACATTATCAGCCATACAGCACCCCCTGATGGTCTGTTTGTGAAACAGAATACATTTATCATTTAAAAGGGGGTATCAGCTACTGATTGGGATAAAGTTCAATTCTTGATCAGAGTTTCTCTTTAAAGGGAAGGTTCAGGGACTAGCTAAAAAAAATAAAAATCCATTTCCACTTACCTGGGGCTTCCTCCAGCCCGTGGCAGGCAGGAGGTGCCCTCGGCGCCGCTCCGCAGGCTCCCGGTGGTCTCCGGTGGCTGACCCGACCTGGCCAGGCCGGCGGCCAGGTCGGGCCTCTTCTGCGCTCCATGGTGCGTTCCACGCCGGCGCGCTGACATCATCGGACGTCCTCCGGGCTGTATTGCGCAGGCTCAGTAGTTCTGAGCCTGCGCAGTACAACCCGGAGGACGTCCGATGACGTCAGCGCGCCGGCGTGGATCGCACCATGGAGCGCAGAAGAGGCCCGACCTGGCCGCCGGCCTGGCCAGGTCGGGTCGGCCACCGGAGACCACCGGGAGCCTGCGGAGCGGCGCCGAGGGCACCTCCTGCCTGCCACGGGCTGGAGGAAGCCCCAGGTAAGTGGAAATGGATTTTTATTTTTTTTTAGCTAGTCCCTGAACCTTCCCTTTAAAAATAAACCAGCAGTTGGCTTACTATCATAATTTTGTCTGCACCATGCACAATAATTTCCAGTCATAATTAACCTTCAAGAAAAGTTGTGTATATCATTGCAATCAGCACTAAGCTGGTGCCGTTATATTCACAACTGTAACTAAAGGCTTGATCTGAGAGCTGGCCATGTACTACTAATAGCCACTACTCCTTAACCACTTTATCCACCACTGCAGTATACTGTATCTACGTCCTGTGACTTCATCTAAGCCACAAGTCAGTAGATATACGTCTTGTAGCAGAAGCAGTGCAGTGCATGATTGGGCTTACTCCTGTGCACATTTCTGGCACTATCTGATGTAGCACTAATTGGTGAATGGGAATATATGTTTCCTGAGCTAATGAGATTGATTTTTACCATTAAAAATACTTACTTTTATTTTCTCAGTTCATAGTGAAAAATACACACTGTAACATTATTGCAGAATCAAATATCTTCACCATAAATTGTGACAGGAACATAATCTAAGTTTTGTGATAAGCGGTAAGAATAGCCAAACAAAATTTGTGTTTTTTATCTACAGTAGCACTTTTTTTTTTAAACTGGAATTGGTAAAACTGAGAAATAATGTGTTTTTTTCAATTTTTTTCCTGGTTTTCCCATTAAAATTCATAGAAAACCAAATTTTTCAAGGGAAAAAATGGCATACAATGAAAGCCTAGTTTGTCTTGAAAAAAAAACAATATATATTTCATTTCTGTGTCATAAGTAGGGATGAAGTTATTTCTGATTAAATAAGGACATAGCTAAACTTTCAAAACTGCTCTGGTCCATAAGTGGGAAACAAGGTCTGGATGCAAAGTGGTTAATGCGGGCGTATTGCTGATTGCTCCAAGATCCAAAGATATCCACGCGGCTTAAGCTGTGTGCAGGCCTTGCACTGTTTATAGGTGGTATCAGAGCAATCAGCACTGTGCTGGTATTAGTGCAGTGAGTGACTCGGGGAGGGGAGGGGGGTGTAGTGGAAGAGCTGTAGCTGGAGGCCTAGGAGAAACAAAAGAAACAGAAGAGAGCCGCAGCAGCTGTGAGTGGCCCAGGAAGAGTAAAGAAGGAGCAGAGAAGAGAACCGCAGCAGCTGTGAGTGACTCAGGAATTCAGTATTCACAGCTCATTTATATAGGTGCATATG
This sequence comes from Hyperolius riggenbachi, assembly GCF_040937935.1. Classification (NCBI taxonomy): domain Eukaryota; kingdom Metazoa; phylum Chordata; class Amphibia; order Anura; family Hyperoliidae; genus Hyperolius; species Hyperolius riggenbachi. The sequence goes on along the minus strand of NC_090652.1, from coordinate 130,518,947 downwards.
TAGTGCTAATTGCTCTGATAAATGCTCCTATAACTGTGCCTGGGTGGGTTCTGGGCTAGTAGCCACTACACCGCCTGTAGCCACTAGACACAGAGCATTTACCTGATTGCCATGATACCAATGCTTGCATAATCAAGCATCCTTAAAGAAACATTGAAGTCTCAGAAAATACAGCTTTTTATTGAAAAAAGCTGTTCAACATTATTGCCCTAGCTAAAACGCTGCATCCCCATGGCTGAAATCTAACTAAATCCCCCCCAAACTCCCGTCGCAAAATCCACTACTTTCTTGGTCATGGATTTTGCTGCCCCGTGAGTTTCCGTGGGAGGCAGAGCTTTCAGCTGCAGCTCTGCCTCCATGCGTGTCTGTCAGCGCATATCTCTGCCTCTCCCCCGCCCCTCTCAGTGAAGGAAGACTGAGAGGGGCAGGCGGAGGCGGAGATATGTGCTGATAGACATGTGTAGAGGCAGAGCTGCAGCTGAAAGCTCTGCCTCTCATGGAATCACTCCCCGCAGTGTGCCCCGGGGAGTTTGGGGGGATTTAGTTAGATTTTGGCCGCAGGGATGCAGTGTTTTAGTTAGGGCAATAATGGTGAACATCTTTTTGCAATAAAAAGCTGTATTTTCTGAGTCTTTAGAGTCTCTTTAAGGACCGGAGACTGCTGATACCATAAAACGGCGCTTACCAACACTTCGCGGCACTGATCCACCACTCTCGCTGGTCATGCCACTCTCCCTTTGCCACATGTCCCTCTCTCTTCCATCTCTATGACGACAGAGCTATGTGCGCAGGTCAGGAGCCGCATTCATTGACTCCTGGCCCTGTCCATCAATGGAAGCCAATGAGATTGGCTCACAGTGATGACAGAGTCAGGAGCCAATGAAATCGGCTCCTGACCATCTCACAGAGCTCTGATGGCAAGGCGAGTGGGTTGCGGCGGGACCGCACAGCAACGATTGTTGAAATCAATGTCCTGTCAGAGCCGCGCAGCCACAAGCAGGACGTAGATTTCAACCACACTGTTAAGGCGGTTAAACAGTTCCACTGTCATTCACCAATAAATACAATTTTGGCTGCATTATGTGCCATAATTTTAACATGTATGCAGCCTAATATACACCTACGCAGAATAGCAGACAGAGCAGAGAGGATAGTTAACTCTCCTTCCCACATGGAACATGCCGGCGGATCATGTGATGAGAGACGCCATGGAGATCAGACACCCAGATGGAAGGTGGACCATTGTTAAAGCCTGGAACGCTAATTCTCCCCTCCACTCACCACTCTGCACTTCAGTGGGCCCATTGTATGTCTCCATGAGGTCCATGGTGGACACCCTTATTGCCAGCTGCTGAGACTGGGCCCCATTGACTATGAGTCCCATAGCATCCCATCCCGCTATGGATGCTATGATGATCCCTTTGTCTCTGCTAACGCTGTGGGGAAGGGGGGGGGGGCAGTGAACTTCTCTGTTTGTCTTGTTATGTGGGATGAGACTGGAGTGCCCAGAAGAAATCCATGCAACCATGGGGGAACATACAAACTTCATGCAAATAATGCCCTTGCCCATGTTCAAACCAGGTACTTTAAGGCTGCAAGGTGTGAGTGCTGTTCGCAGTGCTGTCGTAATGAGACAATCAACATTTTTCATTTAACCGGACAGTGGTTTTAATAGTGTGGCTGATCGATGTACATATACTGAATGTTTAGTAGAGTTGGGCCGAACCTCCGATTTTAGGTTCGCGAACCGGGTTCGTGAACTTCCGCGGAAGGTTCGGTTCGCGTTAAAGTTCGCGAACCGCAATAGACTTCAATGGGGATGCGAAATTTGAAAAAATAAATTATGCTGGCCACAAAAGTGATGGAAAAGATGTTTCAAGGGGTCTAACACCTGGAGGGGGGCATGGCGGAGTGGGATACACGCCAAAAGTCCCCGGGAAAAAACTGGATTTGACGCAAAGCAGCGTTTTAAGGGCAGAAATCACATTGAATGCTAAATGACAGGCCTAAAGTGCTTTAAAACATCTTGCATGTGTATACATCAATCAGGTAGTGTAATTAAGGTACTGCTTCACACTGACACACCAAACTCACCGTGTAACGCACCGCAAACAGCTGTTTGTGTAGTGACGGCCGTGCTGGACTGGTGCGCACCATGGCGAGAGTGCAGGTTTTGGTGGCTTTACAGCCCATATGGTCACCTGGCTGATGTAGCTGAATGACAGAACAGTGACTGTCCAGCTGATCAAATTTGGTCTGACCACAATGAAGCAATGACCTTATTATCTTTTGTGTGCCCTGAGACACTCATCTAGGCGCCGGTCATTGCTTCATTGTGATACGCAAGCCCACGGCAAGGTAATGATCACGAAGGGGAATGGGCGCATGTACATGCCTTTTCTTTTGTTGTTGCAGCTGCCCTCAGTGCAGCCAGAAAAATTAGGCAGTAATGTACACGCACCAGAAAAATTATTACAGCGGCCGCTGCTAGCAGCAGCCTAAAAAATTCAGCAATCCGCCTGGAGTCCCGGACCCTGTTGGTGGTGGCGGAGAAGGTAGTCAAGCGGCCTGCAGGCAGACATGCTGTGTGGAGGGACTGGGAGCAACTTAGTCTTCTTGGGGCAGGCCAGGCAGCCAGTCACACGGCGTGCAGGCAGAGATGCTGTGTGTGCGGGGACTGACTTAGTCTTGGGGCGAGCAGCAGCCCTCCGGGATCCATGCCTCATTCATTTTGATAAAGGTGAGGTACTTAACACTTTTGTGACTTAGGCGACTTCTCTTCTCAGTGACAATGCCTCCAGCTGCGCTGAAGGTCCTTTCTGACAGGACGCTTGCGGCAGGGCAGGAGAGAAGTTGGATGGCAAATTGGGACAGCTCTGGCCACAGGTCAAGCCTGCGCACCCAGTAGTTCAAGGGTTCCTCATCGCTGTTCACAGCAGTGTCTACATCCACACTTAAGGCCAGGTAGTCGGCTACCTGCCGTTCCAGGCGTTGGTGGAGGGTGGATCCGGAAGGGCTACGGCGAGGCGTTGGACTAAAGAACGTCCGCATGTCCGACATCACCATGAGATCGCTGGAGCGTCCTGTCTTTGACTGCGTGGACACGGGAGGAGGATTAGTGGCAGTGGTACCTTGCTGGCGTTGTGCTGTCACATCACCCTTAAAGGCATTGTAAAGCATAGTTGACAGCTGGTTCTGCATGTGCTGCATCCTTTCCACCTTCAGGTGAGTTGGTAACAGGTCCGCCACTTTGTGCCTGTACCGAGGGTCTAGTAGTGTTGCCACCCAGTACAGCTCATTCCCCTTGAGGTTTTTTATACGGGGGTCCCTCAACAGGCAGGACAGCATAAAAGACGACATCTGCACAAAGTCGGATCCAGTACCCTCCATCTCCTCTTGCTCTTCCTCAGTGACGTCACGTAAGTCAACCTCCTCCCCCCAGCCGCGAACAATACCATGGGAAGGTTGAGCAGCACAAGCCCCCGGCGACACCTGCTGCGGGTGTTCTCCTGCCGCCGTCCCCTCATCCTCCTCCTCCCCCAAAGAAACACCTTGCTCATCATCCTCTGAGTCTGACTCATCTTCTGCACACGACTTCTCTTCTTCCTCCTCCTCCCCCCTCTGTGCTGCCGCAGGTGTTGAGGAAACAGCTGGGTCTGATGAAAATTGGTCCCATGCCTGTTCCTGCCGTAACAGTTCCTGGTCACGCTCATTCGCAGCTTCATCCGCCACTCTACGCACAGCACGCTCCAAGAAGTAAGCGTAGGGAATTAAGTCGCTGATGGTGCCCTCACTGCGGCTCACCAGGTTGGTCACCTCCTCAAACGGCCGCATGAGCCTGCATGCATTTTTCATCAGTGTCCAGTTGTCGGGCCAGAACATTACCATCTTCCCAGACTGTTTCATTCTACTGTAGTTGTAGAGGTAGTGGGTGACGGCTTTCTTCTGTTCTAGCAGGCGGGAGAACATGAGCAGGGTCGAATTCCAGCAAGTCGGGCTATCGCAAATGAGGCGTCTCACCGGCATGTTGTTTTTCCGCTGAATTTCCGCAAAGCGTGCCATGGCTGTGTAAGACCGCCTCAAATGCCCACAGACCTTCCTGGCCTGCTTCAGGACATCCGCTAAGCCAGGGTACTTTGCCACAAATCTTTGAACAACTAGATTCATGACATGTGCCATGCAGGGTATGTGTGTCAGCTTCCCCATATGCAAAGCGGCAAGCAGATTGCTGCCGTTGTCGCACACCACGTTGCCTATCTCCAGGTGGTGCGGGGTCAGCCACTCATCCACCTGTTTCTTAAGAGCAGCCAGGAGAGCTGCTCCAGTGTGACTCTCCGCTTTGAGACAAGACATGTCTAAGATGGCGTGACACCGTCGTACCTGGCATGCAGCATAGGCCCTGCGGAGCTGGGGCTGTGTAGCTGGAGAGGAGAACTGCCACTCACCCAAGGAGGAGGAGGACAGCGAAGAGCATGTAGCAGGAGGAGAGGAGGTGGCAGGAGGCCTGCCTGCAAGCCGTGGAGGTGTCACAATTTGGTCCGCTGCGCCCTGCTTGCCATCGTTCACCACCAGGTTGACCCAATGGGCTGTGTACGTAATGTAGCGGCCCTGCCCGTGCTTGGCAGACCAGGCTTCCGTGGTCAGGTGTACCCTTGACCCAACGCTCTTCGCAAGAGATGACACCACATGCCTCTCAACTTCACGGTGCAGTTGGGGTATGGCCTTTCTCGAAAAATAAGTGCGGCCTGGCATCTTCCACTGCGGTGTTCCGATGGCCACAAATTTACGGAAGGCCTCAGAGTCCACCAGCCGGTATGGTAACAGCTGGCGAGCTAACAGTTCCGCCACGCCAGCTGTCAGACGCCGGGCAAGGGGGTGACTGGCCGAAATTGGCTTCTTCCGCTCAAACATTTCCTTCACGGACACCTGACTGCTGCTGTGGGCAGAGGAGCAGGAACCGCTCAAGGGCAGAGGTGGAGTGGAGGAGGGTGCCTGTGAAGGTGGAAGGGAGAAAGCGGCAGAAGCAGATGATGCACCTGATGGAGGAAGAGGAGAAGGAGGGTGACTTTTCTTTTGTGTGCTGCTTCTGCTTTTGCTCAGGTGGCCATCCCATTGCTGTTTGTGCCTTTTCTCCAGGAGCCTTCGTAAGGCACTTGTCCCTACGTGAGTGTTGGCCTTTCCACGGCTCAATTTTTGTTGGCAGAGCGAACAGATGGCTTTGCTCCGATCTGAGGCACACACATTAAAAAATTTCCACACCGCTGAGCCACCCTGGGATGTGGGCACTATGGGGACCTCAGCAGCTGATGCTGAAGGGCAAGTTGGCTGGCTGTACATAGGTGGCGATATATGGTGCCGGACACTGCCACCAGCTGTTTCTGACGAAGAGCTGCCCCAGCTTCTTTCAGCAACTTCTCTCCTCCTACTACTCTCTGACTCCCCCTCTGAACTGTCCCCCTCTTCATCTCCTCTATTGGGAACATACAGAGGATCCCTATCATCGTCATCATTGTAATCATCCTGCCCAGCTTCGCTTGCCTCAGACAAATCCAAACATGCACCATCAGTAGGTCCTTCATCCTCCTTACACGTTACATCCATAGTGTTGCCGCGTAACTCAGACATATGAGCTGGTGAAAATTCATCTGGCTGTAACAACAATGGCTGTGCATCAGTGATTTCAACACTAAATAATTCTTGTGAAGTGTCAAATGCAGCGGAAGTGGTGCTAGTAGTAGCGCTGGTGGCTGAGCAAGATGAGGTGTTCTGTGTCGCTAAATACTCAACCACGTCCTGACAACCTTGGGAGGTGATGGGACGTGCCTTCTTCCGAGCACTGTACTGTGGGCCAGGTCCACACGAAATTACATTTACACGACCTCGCGCAGACCTGCCGGGTGGCCTTCCTCTGGCTCTGACACTACCTCTTCCTCTACCTGTTTTGTCCATATCGGGTATGCACGGAGTGGTATATCACACTGCGTGCACTCACGTAGGTAGGTGGGTTCACTTAACTGCACAGGTATGCGCACTGATGCGGTGGGTTCACTGAACAGAACAGGTATACAGTGGCGGGTTCACAGAACAGGTATGCAGTGGCAGGTTCACTGAACAGAACAGGTATGCAGTGGCGGGTTCACTGAACAGTACAGGTATACAGTGGCGGGTTCACAGAACAGGTATGCAGTGGCAGGTTCACTGAACAGAACAGGTATGCAGTGGCGGGTTCACTGAACACAACAGGTATGCAGTGGCGGGTTCACTGAACAGTACAGGTATGTAGTGGCGGGTTCACTGAACAGTACAGGTATACAGTGGCGGGTTCACTGAACACAACAGGTATGCAGTGGCGGGTTCACTGAACAGAACCGGTATACAGTAGCGGCTCCACTGAACAGAACAGGTATGCAGTGGCGGGTTCACTGAATAGTACAGGTATACAGTGGCGGGTTCACTGAACAGAACAGGTATACAGTAGCGGGTCCACTGAACAGAACAGGTATGCAGTGGTGGGTTCACTGAACAGTACAGGTATACAGTGGTGGGTTCACTGAACAGAACAGGTATGCAGTGGCGGGTTCACTGAACAGAACAGGTATGCAGTGGCGGGTTCACTGAAGAGTACAGGTATACAGTGGCGGGTTCACAGAACAGGTATGCAGTGGCAGGTTCACTGAACAGAACAGGTATGCAGTGGCGGGTTCACTGAACACAACAGGTATGCAGTGGCGGGTTCACTGAACAGTACAGGTATGCAGTGGCGGGTTTACTGAACAGTACAGGTATACAGTGGCGGGTTCACTGAACACGACAGGTATGCAGTGGCGGGTTCACTGAACAGTACAGGTATACAGTGGTGGGTTCACTGAACAGAACAGGTATGCAGTGGCGGGTTCACTGAACAGAACAGGTATGCAGTGGCGGGTTCACTGAACAGTACAGGTATACAGTGGCGGGTTCACAGAACAGGTATGCAGTGGCAGGTTCATTGAACAGAACAGGTATGCAGTGGCGGGTTCACTGAACAGGTATGCAGTGGCAGGTTCACTGAACAGAACAGGTATGCAGTGGCGGGTTCACTGAACAGTACAGGTATACAGTGGCGGGTTCACAGAACAGGTATGCAGTGGCAGGTTCACTGAACAGAACAGGTATGCAGTGGCGGGTTCACTGAACACAACAGGTATGCAGTGGCGGGTTCACTGAACAGTACAGGTATGTAGTGGCGGGTTCACTGAACAGTACAGGTATACAGTGGCGGGTTCACTGAACACAACAGGTATGCAGTGGCGGGTTCACTGAACAGAACCGGTATACAGTAGCGGCTCCACTGAACAGAACAGGTATGCAGTGGCGGGTTCACTGAATAGTACAGGTATACAGTGGCGGGTTCACTGAACAAAACAGGTATACAGTAGCGGGTCCACTGAACAGAACAGGTATGCAGTGGTGGGTTCACTGAACAGTACAGGTATACAGTGGTGGGTTCACTGAACAGAACAGGTATGCAGTGGCGGGTTCACTGAACAGAACAGGTATGCAGTGGCGGGTTCACTGAAGAGTACAGGTATACAGTGGCGGGTTCACAGAACAGGTATGCAGTGGCAGGTTCACTGAACAGAACAGGTATGCAGTGCCGGGTTTACTGAACACAACAGGTATGCAGTGGCGGGTTCACTGAACAGTACAGGTATGCAGTGGCGGGTTCACTGAACAGTACAGGTATACAGTGGCGGGTTCACTGAACACGACAGGTATGCAGTGGCGGGTTCACTGAACAGTACAGGTATACAGTGGTGGGTTCACTGAACAGAACAGGTATGCAGTGGCGGGTTCACTGAACAGAACAGGTATGCAGTGGCGGGTTCACTGAACAGTACAGGTATACAGTGGCGGGTTCACAGAACAGGTATGCAGTGGCAGGTTCATTGAACAGAACAGGTATGCAGTGGCGGGTTCACTGAACAGGTATACAGTGGCGTGTTCACTGAACAGAACAGGTATACAGTGGCGGGTCCACTGAACAGAACAGGTATGCAGTGGCGGGTTCACTGAACACAACAGGTATGCAGTGGCGGGTTCACTGAACAGTACAGGTATGCAGTGGCGGGTTTACTGAACAGTACAGGTATACAGTGGCGGGTTCACTGAACACAACAGGTATGCAGTGGCGGGTTCACTGAACAGAACAGGTATGCAGTGGCGGTTTCACAGAACAGGTATGCAGTGGCAGGTTCACTGAACAGGTATACAGTGGCGGGTCCACTGAACAGAACAGGTATGCAGTGGCGGGTTCACTGAACACAACAGGTATGCAGTGGTGGGTTCACAGAACAGGTATGCAGTGGTGGGTTCACTGAACAGGTATGCAGTGGTGGGTTCACAGAACAGGTATGCAGTGGCAGGTTCACTGAACAGGTATGCAGTGGTGGGTTCACTGAACAGGTATGCAGTGGTGGGTTCACTGAACAGGTATGCAGTGGTGGGTTCACAGTACAGGTATGCAGTGGTGGGTTCACAGAACAGGTATGCAGTGTTGGGTTCACTGAACAGGTATGCAGTGGTGGGTTCACAGTACAGGTATGCAGTGGTGGGTTCACAGAACAGGTATGCAGCCAGGAACAAGCTAAGCCTAACTAATCTTTCCCTATGAGAGACAGTCTGCAGCAGCTCGCCCTACTCTCACTAATGCAGGCACACGAGTGACCGTAATGGCCGCCGCTGCCTGCCTTATATAAGGGGGGTGGGGCTCCAGGGGCTAGTGTAGCCTAATTGGCTACACTGGGCCTGCTGACTGTGATGTAGAGGGTCAAAGTTGACCCTCCATGTGCATTATGGGGCGAACCGAACTTCCGCAAAGGTTCGCCTGCGGGACGAGAACGCGAACCACGGAAGTTTGCATGGAACCGTTCGCAGGCGAACCGTTCGGCCCAACTCTAATGTTTAGTGGCAGCAGTGCATTTCTCTCAATCTTACTTATGAAATGTGGTGTCAACATTTATTGTGGAATAGTCTAGGAATGGAAAACATCTGTTAGGCATTAAAGCTTCTTCAACACTGACGCATTGTGTTGGAGAATATCATTGCAATGCACGCACAATGTAATTATATACTGTAATGGGCCATTCACATGGGTGCATTAGCAGTGAGATAGAATCCTTTAGAATAATGCAAGGCATGCTGTGCGCGATACTGGACATTGTGTGCATTTACAATTGCAGCAAAACATGCGTCTCATATACAATATGCTTCATTGTATGCTTTTTATATTTTAACATATTTCTATATGTTACTGGAAAAAAAGAGTAATCCATAAAAATAAGCTAGTAAATAGATGCTTTTGACTTCTCACCATATTAGTAATAGTAAGTCATAAAAAGGACCCAACTCCTATCCAAAGTGCAGTCTTATTTGCTGACTACCAGGGCAATATACCGTAAATGACGAAAATAATTAAACACCAACATAATAGTATAGTTGTATTTCTAAAGCTAAATACTCACCACCCGACGGAGAAAGATGGATTCAACGTTTTCCCCCTCACAACCAGCGTTCCGGGTGATGGTTGCGCGACGCCACAGGTCGTTACACGATGGACGTAAAAGGGAAGTCAAGCAATGCGCAGAGTCAACGGGGATCTTAAAAATCCAATCTGCCATGACAGTCGTTATCGCCGAGTGATGCTAAACAATGTTTGCGTGATCATGCGCCTGTACCCTCGTCGCTCAAGTTATAGCTGGTCATTGGGAAAATCGTTGTTAAAATCAAGTCATGGGTCCGGCCTTTAGTCTACATGTGTTTTGCTTTTATTAGTACTTTTTTTCTTTACTTCTTTATTCACCACAAACAAGACTGTACATTTTTCCATATTCCTCCATACTATTCTTATCTTTCTATAATAATACCCTCCACCCATTGTAACGGTGGCAGCCTCACCTTTTCATGTTTCTTAACAGATTTCTTGATCCATATTACTTTGGTACTGAGACGGTACAGAACAAACTCGGTGCTTTCTTCTTGATAGTGATGTTTTCCTTCTTTGTTTGTGAAATAATATGCATATTTTACTTCTTCACTGTTTGTTTCCGCATTTTTACCATATTCTAGCCTTTGCTTAATTTCCTTGTATGTTTTTTGCCATCCAGTTTCTGCTTCAACTTAGGCTTTGTACCCTGAGCACCACATCGACAATTTGTCAGCATGGCCACAAGGATTATTCAGGCTAGGGGTCAATTACACTTTACAGTTTTCTCCCTCTGCATGTTTGCACCTGGGACTGGCCAGTTAGACAATCAGGGTATTGAGTGTCACAAATTTAATCAAGGTTTGTCCATAGTCCTAATTTTCTTGTGTTTTGGTTTGGACATAAAATCTGTAAACAATAGGTACACTAATAAGGTTTAGCTCTATATCTAATTATCTGACAGTCTTCTGTGGCTGGAGCCTGCTCCATGTATTCCTACGATCCCAAGCTAAAGGTCCACATTGATATCTGGCTCTGGGAAGTGTCTATCAGTTTCTGTGGAACAATATTTTACAGCAGCATGGTTCCTTTATCTGTGATTACAGATATCTTTTTTCTTCTCTTTCTGTTTTGTATTCCCCTGTTCTTAACAGTTCCAAAGGTTGCCAACCCTAACAGTTTAAGGTCACAATTTATTCCTTGTATTGCTGAAATGATATTTGACCTTAACCTCATCAAGCAAAACCAGGAATTAAACCTACAGGGATCTAACTGAACTTATATGACTATACTGCATCTACTGTAGGTATCTGGTGATTTATTAAAGTAATTTTAATTTGTTCTTAAAAGGCCATGGGAGTCATATAGCCTGGGGCACTAAAATATCCAAATAGGGACTTGTAAATTTCTGCTTGTTCTGCTTCTCCTGTGCATTTTGTCTAATAACTCATCAAGGTGATGGGCACACATTGCTATTACTGGAGATTATTAGTTTTTCTTACATGATTTCATCTGCAGGAGGAAAACAAATGGGCAACAGAACAATACATAATGTTATGATTTGTACCCACCAATCAAAGGTTTTCTAGTCATGCTCATATTCTACTTTTACTTTCTCTTTCAAGTGAACAGAAGTGATGCATCACCTGATCAACAGTCTAATGTAATTACAGCTATCACTAGTGTTAATGACTAATGATAGCAGCAGCAGGTGCTTATCAAGTGAAATGGCATTCGCCAGACTGAGCAAAAGCAGTGCTATGCAGATCTATTTTCTGTACGTCCAAGTAATACAAACTTGGTTGTATATGGAATTCCAGCCATAGAGATGCATTGTGGGCTTCAAAGTAAATTCCTCCCAAATGTTTTTTTTTTTTGCTTTGTTTGTTTGTTTTTTGTAAAAGTAACCTAACTGGTGTCAAGTGCTGCACAAACATGAGATAAAATTATGTGTCCAGGCACATCACATCCGAGCGGTTAAAATAGACTTTTATTTACCCCCTAATCAGGGTTTTCTTAAAGTGTACCAGAGCTGAGTAAAAATAAAAGTGTTATACATATCTGGGGCTTCCTATAGCCCCATCTGCATGGATCGCTCCAACGACGCTATCCTCAGCCTTCTCCTGCGCCGGTGATGGGTCCTGTAAATTCTACCAGTCGCGGCCAGTCTGATGCAAGAGAAGTGTGCTCTTTATGTATCTTTCCAACAACCGCCGGAGAGATATGTAGAGAGTGCACTTCTCTTGCACAGACTGGCTGCGACTGGAGGAAGTTACAGGACCTGGTACCAGCGCAGGAGAAGGATGAGAACGGAGACGTGGGGGGTTGAGGAAGCCCCAGGCATTTATAACACTTTTATTTTTACTCAGCTCTGGTTTCCTTTAAGACCAATTTTTATTGGTCTTCTTGAGAAAGCCCTGATCACGGGGTGAAATGTTGACCTCCTCCACACCTCCCATCAATCAATCCATCCCAGTATTCTCTGTGTAACTAACAGAAGATACAAGCCCTTGACAAAGCCAGTGTGGACCCACGTGATACTTTTGGGGAAATCCTTAGGATGTTTCCCGAACCTTCTTCTTGCTGCTGACTACAAACCTGGCATTCATTTTACTACAGACCTGGTGAAGTATCACTGCATTCCGCATTCCGCACTCCATTGCACTACTGTCTAGTACATTTATATCCTGCTCCATTCAGATAAGCACTTCAGTACGTTTAGGTTGTATGTTTAAGGATTATATGTATCTGGTGATTTCACTTTTTCACAGAATGTTTCTACTGTGTGCACTAAGAAATTTTTTGGCTTTATAGGTTTTACTACCTCCTATTGTATGCACTTTGAACCTGGCTTCCATTATTGAAGCGGTTCTGATTAAACCATGGATATGATATATATAGAAGATGGGCAATCCCTCCGCTACCACAAAGCCACAATATGCTGCAAAAAAGGTAGGTGCCCGGAGGCAACCATTTTAAATATAGGCGCTTGATAAAATTCCGGGCGCCGTTTGTAGTGGAAGAGCAAATAGCGGCATTACATAGCGGAGGCCTAAAATAGTTGCTGGTAATCTGTGGTCCCCGGGTGCCAAAATTTACCTATTTTGCATCATTACCGCTAATTGTGCACCTCCAGGCACTGAAATGTACCTTGTTTGACGCATATCACGGCCATTATAAAAGCCATGATTTGCTGAAGGACAAAATGTGTTCTCATTGCCAATGTATGGAGTTTCTCAAAAAATATGGAATTGAAGAAGGTGAGAAAAGAGACACAAAGCTCTGAGAAAAAAGTCAGTGCATGAAGACCGCAATGTATTAACAACACCATGTTAGCAATTCTTTATTCCAAGTCAGCTATTGTTTAATATATGTGACAGTGATAAAACACTTAGGCCCAAATGCAATTCACTTTTTCTCCTGAGTTTTGGTGGTATCTTCACAATCACAGTCATAAAATGCATTTTAAGCCACCAGCAGGCAAGAAAATACTCAAAATAAGTTTGATAGTACTTTTTTCACTGACTTTTGGGCAGTTTTTCAATTGTAAAATACTGAAAAGTTAGTTTAAAGAGAAGATGAAAATTATCTCCTCATAGATTATTCAGGTGAAAAAGTTAATTGCATATGGACCTTAAAGAGGAACTGTAATGACTTATAGTAGAATATAACACATTATTCCGTATACCTATTATTATGTTAATGATCCTGTTTTCAGCATCACCTGTGTAATTCTGCAAATTGGTATATAACCCCACACTCCCCCACACTCCCAGGGGTGCTTAGCCTAGGATATGATGTCACACAGCCTTCTGCCCCAGAGCACTCTGTGATACCAGGTGTTGTCACTGCTCACTTCAAAATAAACAACAAACAATCAGTCCACAGTGATGCATCTTGCCAGCAGTAAAAATGCCATCATATTGATACATTTAAAGGTGGCCACTAACTATCCAATTTCAATCGAAAAAACACTCGAATGATCAGATAATTCTGATCGGAAGTAAAATATCGTAATACATCACTACACCATCAATGAACCAATCTTTGCTTTCTATCTATCGCAATAAACAAGAAAATCTAAATTTTGGTACAATGAAAATCCAATCGGACCACTGTTTTTATACTCATTTATAAACGATTGACCAATCCAATCATATCCGATCTGAATTATCTGATATCGCTAGAAATTACAGTAGACCGTTAGTGGCCACCTTAAGAATGTGAATCAGGGTAAAAAAAAGATTTTGCAATGAGCAAAAATTGATTCATAAAAATAAATATTGTTAAGGGAAGAAAAAAACCTAGCAATTCAATTCATTAAAGGGAATCAGAGATGAACTATATATGAAAAAATGAAAAAGAAGTTATACATACCTGGGGCTTCCTCCAGCCCCATATCCACGGATCGATCCCACACCGCCGTCCACCACTGCCCACATCTACGAGAACGGGCTCTCGTCGCTGACGTCATCAGAGCCGGCTACGAAGGAGAAGTGCTCCCTCTACGTATCTCTCCATACACTCCTGCAGAGATACGCAAAGAGCACACCTCTGCTACGCTTAGACTGGCTTCAACTGGCGGATCAGCACAGAGCCCGTTCTCATTCTGGCAGAGGAGGATGGCGGCGTGGGATCGATCAGCGCATATGGGGCTGGAGGAAGCCCCAGGTATGTATAACTTCTTTATTGTTTTCAGCTATGGTTCCATTTAAGTTTTATGCAGTAAAGTTCTTCTTTAGGCTCATAAAGGGAAAGAGGAAAATGTGTTTTCACTTATTGTAGGGTTTAATTACAAAGGTACATATTCAACAACTTTTAAAAATGTCTTTCCGTTTGTATCAATATTTGTGTGTGCAAAAGAATATATTTCTATTTTTAACACCATGAACAGTAACATTGACCTTTTCCTCTTTGTTCACTTTATGCTCTCACTATATATTAATGACATAGTAAGGTCACTGTATAAGCCATTTCAAAAAAACCTCACCTGACCTCAGATAACCCGTAATGTTATGGAGCACAGCCGATCCATATGTGATTCACCTAAGGTCACAAAATCAAAGTCTAAATGTTTAAAGAATGAAGTCTTTGTTGTGGTATATTTTATTTATGAAAAGGTGACTTACAGCTCACGCTTTGTATCCACAATTGATATAATATAATAAAATGGTGAGACTGCATTTAAGATAGAAAACTGGAAGGAATAAAAATAAAATATTCATACTGAAAAATGCAAGATGACCACTGAGTAGATTAAAAATGGTTACCTCAAGGACAACAGTGATCCTCCATACAAGAATAGCAATATTGTTTAGTACCGGTATGAAGTGTACTCTTTTTACTTATAGTAATAGACAGGATTATAAATTTAACTCCTCCTTTCTCTAACAGCCGATCGCTCTTGTGCCACCCAAGGGGACAGCCGAGTGACATGTCTGTCCCCAGTAGTGTTGGGCGAACAGTGTTCGCCACTGTTCGGGTTCTGCAGAACATCACCCTGTTCGGGTGATGTTCGGGTTCGGCCGAACACCTGATGGTGTTCGGCCAAACTGTTCGGCCATATGGCCGAACTAAGAGCGCATGGCCGAACGTTACCCGAACGTTCGGCTAGCGCTGTGATTGGCCGAACGGGTCACGTGTAGTGTTGGGCGAACATCTAGATGTTCGGGTTCGGGCCGAACATGGCCGAACTCCGAACATAATGGAAGTCAATGGGGACCCGAACTTTCGTGCTTTGTAAAGCCTCCTTACATGCTACAAACCCCAAATTTACAGGGTATGTGCAGGACCGGATTTGTACTTTTTACCGCCCAAGGCCCACTACCTTCAGCCGCCCCATGTCAATCAGCGGAATTAGGATCTGATAGATCAGGATATTAGGGTTAGGCATTTACAAAAAAAAAAGTGGTTAGTGGAGATTAAAGGCTAGGCCTTTTGGCAATTTAGGGTAAGGCTAGGAATTTGACAATAGGATTGTGGGAAAAAGGGTTAAAATGTATGTGACCCTGAGATGGTACACTGGGCTTTTTTTATACTTACCTGGGGCTTCCTCCAGCCCAATGAGCACTGTAGCCTCCCGGTATGTATGCCTCCCGGTAATCCGGCTGGAAGTGCTCTTCTGCGCATGCGCAGCTCGTCCAGACGTGCACCCCTCATTGCGCTGCTGCTTTCAGGTGCATTTTGTGCCTGCGCAGCAGTACTGCACAGGACGCTCCTGGGGACAAGAGCGTGACAGAGGGTGCCCACATCGCAGGGGATTACCGGGAGTCATAGCGCCAGAACAGAGGGGGCAAAGAGACCAGAGGGAGGCCACAGGGCTCATGGGGCTGGAGAAGTCCCAGGTGAGTATATATATACTGTAAAGTCCAGTGTACCATCTCAGGTTAGAGAGTCTGATCACAAGATTAAGGTGATTAAATTGACTGAGGATAGCGACTATGCATTCTGTACAGTGCTGCAGAAGGTATAAGTGCTAGATAAATACATAATAGTATGGTAGGACATTAGACTATGACTATGGTAGGATTAGAGTGTGAGCTCCTCTGAGGACAGTCAGTGACATGACTATGTACTCTGTAATGTGCTGCAGAAGATGTCAGTGCTATATAAATACATAATAATAATATGGTAGGACATTAGACTATGACTATGGCAGGATTAGAGTGTAAGCTCCTCCGAGGACAGTCAGTGACAGGGCTACGTACTCTGTAATGTGCTGCAGAAGATGTCAGTGCTATATAAATACATAATAATAATATGGTAGGACATTAGACTATGACTATGGCAGGATTAGAGTGTAAGCTCCTCCGAGGACAGTCAGTGACAGGGCTACGTACTCTGTAATGTGCTGCAGAAGATGTCAGTGCTGTATAAATACATAATAATAATATGGTAGGACATTAGACTGACTATGGTAGGATTAGAGTGTGAGCTCCTCTGGGGACAGTCAGTGACAGGGCTATGTACTCTGTAATGTGCTGCAGAAGATGTCAGTGCTGTATAAATACATAATAATAATATGGTAGGACATTAGACTATGACTATGGTAGGGATTAGATTGTGAGCCCCTCTGAGGAGAGTCAGTGACATGACTATGTACCCTGTAATGTGCTGCAGAAGATGTCAGTGCTATATAAATACATAATAATAACATGGTAGGACATTAGACTAGGACTATGGTAGGGATTAGATTGTGAGCCCCTCTGAGGACAGTCAGTGACATGACTATGTACTCTGTAAAGTGCAGCAGAAGATGTCAGTGCTACATAAATACATAATAATAATATGGTAGGACATTAGACTATGACTATGGTAGGGTTAGATTGTGGGCTGCCCAGAGCACAGTCAGTGACATAACCATGTTCTCTATACAGTGCTGCTGAAGGTATCAGCGCTAGATAAATACATAATGATAGGACATTAGACTATGGTTATGGTAGGATTAGAGTGTGAGCTCCTCTGACAGTCAGTGGCATGACTCTGTAAAGTGCTGCAGAAGATATCAGTGCCATATAAATACATCATAATAATATGGTAGGGCATTAGAGTGTGGCTATAGTAGGAATAACAAAAGGAACACTGCATATATTAATAGCCTTGTTTGTGTGACAGGGAAATGACTGTGGGAGGGGAGGAGAAGAGCTGCCTGATTAACAACACAGAAAGAGAGAGGGGGCTGTATGGAGAGTGAGTGAGTGATAGAAGCCAGCAGGACAGTAGGGGAGCGTCAGGCAGCCTGCAGTTTCAGAAGTCACAAAGTGACAGGTTCCGGGGGAGAGGAAGAAGGAGGGAGAGGGAGACAGCTGGTAACTCAGGACTCCACAGCAGCTTAGGACGAAGTGTGTAAAATGCCTGTAGTTCTGCACACACACTTCTCCCTCCTCAATCCTCACAGCGCTGACTCCAGTTGCCTACCCGTCTGCTGACTTCCTCCTCCTGGGCTCAAATCTCCCGGCTTCACGGCTTGTCTCTTCTCAGCCCCGCCCCATAGTGTCACTGAGGAGAGAAGGGAAGGGGAGGGGCGCTCTGCTCTATGCTATGCACGCAGGGGAGACTGGGGACAGCGCAGCAAAAGACAGCAAATTACGGAAAAACAGCTGTTCTGCTGCCGGTGTGTGACACCCGCCCCAGCTCTCCTGTCGGCAGGTTTCCGCCCTAGGAACCGGCCTAGGTGGCCTGTGCGGAAATCCGGCCATGGGTATGTGCACCTTGGGAGTGGGTACAAGAGGAAAAAAAAATTTAGCAAAAAGAGCTTATAGTTTTTGAGAAAATCGATTTTAAAGTTTCAAAGGGAAAACTGTCTTTTAAATGCGGGAAATGTCTGTTTTCTTTGCACAGGTAACATGCTTTTTGTCGGCATGCAGTCATAATTGTAATACATATAAGAGGTTCCAGGAAAAGGGACCGGTAACACTAACCCAGCAGCAGCACACGTGATGGAACAAGAGGAGGGTGGCGCAGGAGGAGAAGGCCACGCTTTGAGACACAACAACCCAGGCCTTGCATGAGGACAAGAAGCGTGCGGATAGCAATTTGCATTTTGTCGCCATGCAGTCATAAATGTAATACAGATGAGAGGTTCAATAAACAGGGACCGGAAACGCTAACCCATCACAGATGTTCATTGTTCATGTTACTTGGTTGGGGTCCGGGAGTGTTGCGTAGTCGTTTCCAATCCAGGATTGATTCATTTTAATTTGAGTCAGACGGTCTGCATTTTCTGTGGAGAGGCGGATACGCCGCCGATCTGTGACGATGCCTCCGGCAGCACTGAAACAGCGTTCCGACATAACGCTGGCTGCCGGGCAAGCCAGCACCTCTATTGCGTACATTGCCAGTTTGTGCCAGGTGTCTAGCTTCGATACCCAATAGTTGAAGGGTGCAGATGGATTGTTCAACACAGCTACGCCATCTGACATGTAGTCCTTGACCATCTTCTCCAGGCGATCGGTGTTGGAGGTGGATCTGCACGCTTGCTGTTCTGTGTGCTGCTGCATGGGTGTCAGAAAATTTTCCCACTCCAAGGACACTGCCGATACCATTCCCTTTTGGGCACTAGCTGCGGCTTGTGTTGTTTGCTGCCCTCCTGGTCGTCCTGGGTTTGCGGAAGTCAGTCTGTCGGCGTACAACTGGCTAGAGGAGGGGGAGGATGTCAATCTCCTCTCTAAAGTCTCCACAAGGGCCTGCTGGTATTCTTCCATTTTGACCTGTCTGGCTCTTTCTTCAAGCAGTTTTGGAACATTGTGTTTGTACCGTGGATCCAGAAGGGTATAAACCCAGTAATTGGTGTTGTCCAGAATGCGCACAATGCGTGGGTCGCGTTCAATGCAGTCCTAGGCCGAAGAGGTCATAGCCTAGGGTCACAAAACCTGTTTATTGGGCAATTTCAATGGTGGCGAGTCTGACGTACATAAATCGCAGCAATGGCCGTTAGCAACGTCTGAATCTCACGAAATGTCTCATGCAGGTAGAAGACATATTGTTAGACTTGGGCTCCAAAGATGGGTTCCCTACATCTCTGCAAACCAGAGTTACAGGGCTCCAAATTTGGTAAAATCCCCCATAGGCTTTCATTGGGCCTCCTATTTACAGTTCCAAAATCTCACATCTTTTCAAAGGGCAATTACTCAGCAGTGGCAAATTTTCTAGCATTGTAGGGACCCTTAGGGGGAACATGACTGGTGAGTTTCGGGCCCCTAGGCCGAAGAGGTCATAGCCTAGGGTCACAAAAACCTGTTTATTGGGGCTATTTCAATGGTAGTGATTGTGACGTACATAAATCGCAGCAATGGCCGTTAGCAAAGTCTGAATTTCACGAAATGTCTCATGCAGGTAGAAGACATATTGTTAGACTTGGATTCCAAAGATGGGGTCCCTACATCTCTGCAAACCAGAGTTACAGGGGTCCAAAATTGGTAAAATCCCCCATAGGATTTCATTGGCTCCCTATTTCACTTTCCAAAATCTCACATCTTTTCAAAGGGCAATGGCTCAGCAGTACCAAATTTTCTAGCATTGTAGGGACCCTTAGGGGGAACATGACTGGTGAGTTTCGGGCCCCTAGGCCGAAGAGGTCATAGCCTAGGGTCACAAAAACCTGTTTATTGGGGCTATTTCAATGGTAGTGATGGTGACGTACATAAATCGCAGCAATGGCCGTTAGCAAAGTCTGAATCTCACGAAATGTCTCATGCAGGTAGAAGACATATTGTTAGACTTGGATTCCAAAGATGGGGTCCCTACATCTCTGCAAACCAGAGTTACAGGGGTCCAAAATTGGTAAAATCCCCCATAGGATTTCATTGGCTCCCTATTTCACTTTCCAAAATCTCACATCTTTTCAAAGGGCAATGGCTCAGCAGTACCAAATTTTCTAGCATTGTAGGGACCCTTAGGGGGAACATGACTGGTGAGTTTCGGGCCCCTAGGCCGAAGAGGTCATAGCCTAGGGTCACAAAAACCTGTTTATTGGGGCTATTTCAATGGTAGTGATGGTGACGTACATAAATCGCAGCAATGGCCGTTAGCAAAGTCTGAATCTCACGAAATGTCTCATGCAGGTAGAAGACATATTGTTAGACTTGGATTCCAAAGATGGGGTCCCTACATCTCTGCAAACCAGAGTTACAGGGGTCCAAAATTGGTAAAATCCTATGATTATGTTCGGAGTTCGGGTCGAACACCCGAACATCGCGGCCATGTTCGGCCTGTTCGGCCCGAACCCGAACATCTAGATGTTCGCCCAACACTAGTCCCCAGTACAGCGCTGCATAAGATTGCAGCGCTGTACATTGGAAATAGATGGCGGTTTTGGCATCTAACAGTCTCCTAGCAGCGATCGCCGCTGGGAGACTGATGACGGAGCGGAACTCCATCATTCAAGCGGAGATGCGCGCACAATCTCCTGCAAAACCCCGCCACAGGACTTCACGCCAATTGGTGTTGAGCAGTCCTGGGGCTGCCGCCGCGTTCACACCGATTGGCGTGGAGTGGTCGACAAATGGTTAAATGTAGCTATTTATCTCATTTATTATAAAACTTAAATTTTGTTACTGGTCTCTTAGTACTGTAATGATAATAATATGTCTAAAAGTAAACAGGAGGATTAAAATGTTTATAGAAAGTTTAATGAGTTTCTTTATATGCATGGGGTGTGGTGTGGCTGAATGGTATTTTTATAGTCTTTTTTGTCACAGATTGTCCTAGTGGTTTAGTGGTTCTCCCTATGAAAGCCTATGGGGGATTTTACCAATTTTGGACCCCTGTAACTCTGGTTTGCAGAGATGTAGGGACCCCATCTTTGGAATCCAAGTCTAACAATATGTCTTCTACCTGCATGAGACATTTCGTGAGATTCAGACTTTGCTAACGGCCATTGCTGCGATTTATGTACGTCACCATCACTACCATTGAAATAGCCCCAATAAAAAGGTTTTTGTGACCCTAGGCTATGACCTCTTCGGCCTAGGGGCCCGAAACTCACCAGTCATGTTCCCCCTAAGGGTCCCTACAATGCTAGAAAATTTGGTACTGCTGAGCCATTGCCCTTTGAAAAAATGTGAGATTTTGGAAAGTGAAATAGGGAGCCAATGAAATCCTATGGGGGATTTTACCAATTTTGGACCCCTGTAACTCTGGTTTGCAGAGATGTAGGGACCCCATCTTTGGAATCCAAGTCTAACAATATGTCTTCTACCTGCATGAGACATTTCGTGAGATTCAGACTTTGCTAACGGCCATTGCTGCGATTTATGTACGTCACCATCACTACCATTGAAATAGCCCCAATAAACAGGTTTTTGTGACCCTAGGCTATGACCTCTTCGGCCTAGGGGCCCGAAACTCACCAGTCATGTTCCCCCTAAGGGTCCCTACAATGCTAGAAAATTTGGTACTGCTGAGCCATTGCCCTTTGAAAAGATGTGAGATTTTGGAAAGTGAAATAGGGAGCCAATGAAATCCTATGGGGGATTTTACCAATTTTGGACCCCTGTAACTCTGGTTTGCAGAGATGTAGGGACCCCATCTTTGGAATCCAAGTCTAACAATATGTCTTCTACCTGCATGAGACATTTCGTGAGATTCAGACTTTGCTAACGGCCATTGCTGCGATTTATGTACGTCACCATCACTACCATTGAAATAGCCCCAATAAACAGGTTTTTGTGACCCTAGGCTATGACCTCTTCGGCCTAGGGGCCCGAAACTCACCAGTCATGTTCCCCCTAAGGGTCCCTACAATGCTAGAAAATTTGCCACTGCTGAGTAATTGCCCTTTGAAAAGATGTGAGATTTTGGAACTGTAAATAGGAGGCCCAATGAAAGCCTATGGGGGATTTTACCAAATTTGGAGCCCTGTAACTCTGGTTTGCAGAGATGTAGGGAACCCATCTTTGGAGCCCAAGTCTAACAATATGTCTTCTACCTGCATGAGACATTTCGTGAGATTCAGACGTTGCTAACGGCCATTGCTGCGATTTATGTACGTCAGACTCGCCACCATTGAAATTGCCCAATAAACAGGTTTTGTGACCCTAGGCTATGACCTCTTCGGCCTAGGACTGCATTGAACGCGACCCACGCATTGTGCGCATTCTGGACAACACCAATTACTGGGTTTATACCCTTCTGGATCCACGGTACAAACACAATGTTCCAAAACTGCTTGAAGAAAGAGCCAGACAGGTCAAAATGGAAGAATACCAGCAGGCCCTTGTGGAGACTTTAGAGAGGAGATTGACATCCTCCCCCTCCTCTAGCCAGTTGTACGCCGACAGACTGACTTCCGCAAACCCAGGACGACCAGGAGGGCAGCAAACAACACAAGCCGCAGCTAGTGCCCAAAAGGGAATGGTATCGGCAGTGTCCTTGGAGTGGGAAAATTTTCTGACACCCATGCAGCAGCACACAGAACAGCAAGCGTGCAGATCCACCTCCAACACCGATCGCCTGGAGAAGATGGTCAAGGACTACATGTCAGATGGCGTAGCTGTGTTGAACAATCCATCTGCACCCTTCAACTATTGGGTATCGAAGCTAGACACCTGGCACAAACTGGCAATGTACGCAATAGAGGTGCTGGCTTGCCCGGCAGCCAGCGTTATGTCGGAATGCTGTTTCAGTGCTGCCGGAGGCATTGTCACAGATCGGCGGCGTATCCGCCTCTCCACAGAAAATGCAGACCGTCTGACTCAAATTAAAATGAATCAATCCTGGATTGGAAACGACTACGCAACACTCCCGGACCCCAACCAAGTAACATGAACAATGAACATCTGTGATGGGTTAGCGTTTCCGGTCCCTGTTTATTGAACCTCTCATCTGTATTACATTTATGACTGCATGGCGACAAAATGCAAATTGCTATCCGCACGCTTCTTCTCCTCATGCAAGGCCTGGGTTGTTGTGTCTCAAAGCGTGGCCTTCTCCTCCTGCGCCACCCTCCTCTTGTTCCATCGCGTGTGCTGCTGCTGGGTTAGCGTTACCGGTCCCTTTTCCTGGAACCTCTTATATGTATTACATTTATGACTGCATGCCGACAAAAAGCATGTTACCTGTGCAAAGAAAACAGACATTTCCCGCATTTAAAAGACAGTTTTCCCTTTGAAACTTTAAAATCGATTTTCTCAAAAACTATAAGCTCTTTTTGCTAAAAAAATTTTTTCCTCTTGTACCCACTCCCAAGGTGCACATACCCTGTAAATTTGGGGTATGTAGCATGTAAGGAGGCTTTACAAAGCACAAAAGTTCGGGTCCCCATTGACTTCCATTATGTTCGGAGTTCGGGTCGAACACCCGAACATCGCGGCCATGTTCGGCCTGTTCGGCCCGAACCCGAACATCTAGATGTTCGCCCAACACTAGTCCCCAGTACAGCGCTGCATAAGATTGCAGCGCTGTACATTGGAAATAGATGGCGGTTTTGGCATCTAACAGTCTCCTAGCAGCGATCGCCGCTGGGAGACTGATGACGGAGCGGAACTCCATCATTCAAGCGGAGATGCGCGCACAATCTCCTGCAAAACCCCGCCACAGGACTTCACGCCAATTGGTGTTGAGCAGTCCTGGGGCTGCCGCCGCGTTCACACCGATTGGCGTGGAGTGGTCGACAAATGGTTAAATGTAGCTATTTATCTCATTTATTATAAAACTTAAATTTTGTTACTGGTCTCTTAGTACTGTAATGATAATAATATGTCTAAAAGTAAACAGGAGGATTAAAATGTTTATAGAAAGTTTAATGAGTTTCTTTATATGCATGGGGTGTGGTGTGGCTGAATGGTATTTTTATAGTCTTTTTTGTCACAGATTGTCCTAGTGGTTTAGTGGTTCTCCCTATTGTTTAAAACATTTTCTGTGGTCTGGTGGAGTTTTCCCTTGGGTCTTGTTGACCCCTTCCCCCTTCATGTTTTTTCCCTTTTAAAGCAAACCAAAGACCTGCAAATGTAAAGATTTTTTACTTAGCTGGGGCTTCCTCCAGCCCCATAAGCATGGATGCGTCCCTCGCCGTTCTCCCGTTGTGCTCCATTCATCACCATCAGCTCCGGTAACTGGCTCAGGTGGCTCCAGTCTGGAGTCACTGAGCCAAATACTGGGGCTGATTACCGCTTAACAGAGGACTGCAGGTGGGCGGCGAGGGAAGCGTCTGTGCTTATGGGGCTGGAGAAAGCCCCAGGTAAGTAAAAAAGTGGGTGCATAGCCAGGTCTCTGGTACTCTTTAAGGCATTCTAGTTGCCTCTGCTTTCCCACTCTTCCTAGTAGTCTAGTGACCCTTCCTACACCCCAATAGATTTCCCTGGTAGTCTACTGGCCTCCCATTCTTCCCCTGTAAGGCATTCCCTGGTAGTTTTGTGGTACTACCTATTCCTCTTCAACAATTCTCTGATAGTCTAGTGGTACCACTCTTCCCATTTCATCATGCCCTGTTAGTCTAGTGGTACTCCCTTACCATTTAACCATTCCCTAGTAGTCTAGGTGTACCCCTTTAAGGTTCCCGTTAGTCTAAGTGTATCCCACCTTCCTCTTTAAGAATTCCCTGGCAGATTTCCACTTATTTCTGGTAGTCTAGTTTTTTTCTCCTTATCCCTGCTAGTCTAGTAGTTCTGAAGGAAAAAATGGATCTAACTCAGTACTAGGTAGTGAGCATTGTAAATACAGCGCAGAAGATTTGGGTGCAGCTGGCGCCACCATAGGCCGTAATAGGAATTACAGCTATAGCAGCGCACAGTGACGATTTGGGCGCCGTCAGAAGATGGAGCACAAATCACTACAAGAACACTGTAATTAACAGCAATAGCTATAAGCCGAATTACGTCTTTCCCTACCATCCACGTCGACCTGGAGGGGAAATAGTAATTAACGCCGATGGGACTTTTGCAGGAGCAGGGAATCTCCCAGTGCCTATATTATAGGTGCACCTAGGTATCTAATAAAATGGCCAGAAAAATACATACATGTTCCTGTCATTGTATTTCTTTTTTTTTTTCATGTATTAGCGTATAATTTAGTAACCATAAGCCTCAATAAACCCAAAATATCAAATGCAGCTATTATGACCATCAAATAAATGCAGCAGTGATTACTCCACATATAAAAATGTAGCAAATGTTATACCACATATCAAACGCATCAAACATTACCGCACATGTAAAATGCAGCAAACATTAACCCAAATATGAAATGAAACAAACATTATGCCAAATAAGAAACACAGAAATTTAGCACACAGTATCCCGCATATGAAATGAATCAAACATTGTCCCCACAAATGAATTGCATCAAATGTTGCCCCCTCATATTAAATGCAGCAAATGTTATCCGCAACCTACGTATGAAATACAGGAAAGTTACCTTACACATATGGAATACAGAAGACATTACCTCCCACACATTTTTCAACTTGTAATTTTTTTTTCAAAAAGAGTAATATAAGGAAATGAATATGCAAAAATTACATTGACAAAAGCAAAATAAAATTATTATTAGGTAATTACACAGAGATATATAGCACACTTAGTTATCATCTTCTTATGCAAGTTGCTCTGTATTTAAAGTGAACCAGAGACGAAGAACCCTCATGTATTTTACCATGTATATCAGTGGGAACATTAGAGAAAACACCTACTCTGCGCTATGTTTCATTCTTCACTGCTCAGCCTGCTTGTTATAAGCCCTGATAAAATCCCAGACTGAGCATTCAGTCTGGCTTTGCTCAGGAATCATAGCCGAGTCTGTCTTCTCTGGTGTCTTTTCAAGCCCAAGCCTGCCCCTTCTGGCTCTGCTATAATGACTCAGCTATCATGATTCCTGTGCAAAGCCAGACTGAATGCTCAGTCGGGGATTTTATCAGGGTTGATAACAAGCAGGCTGAGCAGTGAAGAATGAACAGAGAGCAGGGTAGCTGTTTTCTCTAATGTTCCCACTGATATATATGGTAAAATACATGAGGGT
Source organism: Hyperolius riggenbachi (assembly GCF_040937935.1). NCBI lineage: Eukaryota > Metazoa > Chordata > Amphibia > Anura > Hyperoliidae > Hyperolius > Hyperolius riggenbachi. The sequence goes on along the minus strand of NC_090652.1, from coordinate 130,493,032 downwards.
GCTTCGTCTCTGGTTCCCTTTAATATAGCACAGCTTATTGGACACGTTGGATTGTAATCACTGAGAGCTAGCAAAGGTGAAAGATGTGTCAAAAGAGGAAAAAACATCAAACTGAAACATAAAACGAGAAAACAAGAACGGTTAACAGGATGAATGCCCTTCTAACCTTGATACATGTCATTGAGTATCTGGATAACTGTACATCAAATTGCAGACTTTAAACCTGAGGCAACCTAAAGAGATTACCTCAGATTAAGAGAATGGATGATCTAAATAATAATTAAGAGTCTGGGTATGGAGGGGAAACTACAACAGTATAGTACAGTATAGTCAGAATGCAGTAAGGCTAGGTCCACACTTGTCCGCTGCAGATCAGATCCGTTTAAAAAAAAGTCAGTTTTTGTAAATATTTTTTTTTCTCTCCATTTTGAGAGAAATTGATTTTTTTGCAGGGATGTTTCCAGTCTGTGTAAACGTCCCCAACCCTGGCCGTGGGTGGGTGGGCTGCCATGCTGGAGGGGAGAGTAGGTAGGAAGGGAGGTAGTGGGGGCAGCAGCAGGGAGCGGTTTCTCCCCCCTTCCTCGCTCCCCCTTCTGCCAATTTCATTGATGAAATCATTAAAGTATTCAAATGTAAGCCAACCGGTGAGTAGGGAACTTCCTGGCATTCCACTGCTCGCTGTCACTTCCTGCAATGCCGCCCTCTGTAGTTCATTGGTGTCAAAGCAAGCAGTGGAACACTAGGAAGTAAGTTCCCCGCTTGCCGCTTGGCTTAAATTTGATGGAATAAAAGAAGAAAATGACAGTACCTGGCACTAAATGCAGCAGGGCAGAAACACCAGAGCTGGGAGACAGAGCGTGCACATGTCCCATTCTGCCTCTGAAGAAGCTGGTTTAAACCAGCGAAACAGCTGTCAGGCACTTTTACTCCCACTGCTATGTACCTGCTATTTCCCCCACTGGAATAAAGGGATTTTAAGAAGTGGTGCCCCGTCTTTCCTTCTATTCTACTAGCTTAAATTTGAATATTTTAATGATTTTATCAATTAAACTGGCTGGAGGGGAAGAGGGGAGCCAGGTGAGGAAGGGGGGCGACCCCCCTCCCCACAGCTGCCCCCACTGCCCTCCTTCCTAGCTGCTACCCCCTCCAGCATGGCGGCCCCCCTTCCCTGGGACACAGAAAACAGATCCGTTTCTGTGTCAGAAGTTACCTGTGTAGCCATTACTTTTCACTACCCCTCAGTGTATCCGGGGTCTGTGAAAAATCCTGCAAATCTGGACCATCCATTCAGGTTTTCAAAACGGATCCCCCTGAACACAGACGGATCCGTTTTTTTTAAAGTGAAAATTAACAGCTAATTTTTCTCTTGGATTGATCATAATGGTACATGCTAGGCTGGCTTCAGCATGTAGTGTTGTTGGTGGTATAGTGGTTAAGTGAGTTACCTACCACACACTGAGACCTGGGTTCAATTCCAAGCCACGGTATGTAAGCTGGCTTTTGAAATAGTTCAATTCCGTGGATTAAGCAAAGCTAATTTTTCTCTTGGATTGATCATAATGGTACATGGTAGGCTGGCTTCAGCATGTAGTGTTGTTGGTGGTATAGTGGTTAAGTGAGTTACCTACCACACTCTGAGACCTGGGTTCAATTCCCAGCCACAGTATGTAAGCTGGCTTTTGAAATAGTACTATTCCCTGGAAGATAAGACCCTCCTCCCTCTGGGAGGAGGAAGGGAGGAGGAGGAAGGAAGAGGACCAGTTAATAGGGTCTTTGGGCTATAATATAGGATAAACAAGGTAACTTTAGAGATTTTTTCAATTTTCCAATGGAATCCAGAATTCCACGGAATTTCATACAAATCTGGCGGAATTTTCATAGCGACGGAATTTAACACTGACGGAATCCGTGATTTCCAGTGGAACGGAATTTGCTCTTTCCAATAATCCCTAGAAGCTACCTATCCTATTCTTAAAATTAAGTCAAACAACAGGCACTATGTATATCAAAGCTGCAACCTTGGCAGATGGAAAAAAATTAATTAGCACTGAGAGTGATGACTACAAACTCCTTCAAATGTCGCTCAAGAACCGGACATGGAGTATGTTCATTGAGTCTATTTGAAAAGGGCGCCTGGAAAAAAGGGTGCCTGGTGTAGCCCATATATGCCAAATTCGGCTACAAAAATGGCGCCTGGTGTAGCCCATATACCAACTTTGGCTACAAAGGGAACCTGGTGTAGCCCATATATTCCAAATTCGGCTACAAAGGGCGCCTGGTGTAGCCCATATACCAACTTTGGCTACAAAGGTTATCTTGTGTAGCCCATATATTCCAAATTCAGCTACAAAGGGCGCCTGGTGTAGCCCATAAACCAACTTCGGCTACAAAGGGAACCTGGTGTAGCCCATATATTCCAAATTCGGCTACAAAGGGCGCCTGGTGTAGCCCATATACCAACTTTGGCCACAAAGGTTACCTTGTGTAGCCCATATATTCCAAATTCAGCTACAAAGGGCGCCTGGTGTAGCCCATATATGCCAAATTTGGTTACAAAGGGCGCCCAGTGTATATATATCTTCTATAATAAAACTTGTGTCTGTGTGCTGTCTCTGTGTAGCGTTGACCGTGCTGAACTGTTGTGCGCATGTGTGCACTGCGCAGCACGGACAACGCTACACAGGGATAGCGTGGGACCAGGGAGCCAAGCGGACGGCGTGTCAACGGGCGGACGGATTTGCGGCGGGCGGAGTGCGCGCGCGCATGCGCTGTGACACTACGGCGGAGAGTGGGAGGGAAGTGGAGGAGAGGGGAGGGGAGGAGAGGGGAGGTGGGAGGGGACTGGATGAGAGGGGATTGGAGGAGAGGGGAGGTGGGAGGGGAGTGGAGGAGAGGGGAGGTGGGAGGGGAGTTGAGGAGAGGGGAGGTGAGAGGGGATTCGGATTCCACACAGACCTAGAGCCCGTTTTTAAACAGGCTTAGGTCGCCTAGTATTTAAATAATTACACATGGTATACAACTTTAATTAATAATTATGCCCCTTCGGATCACTTCGTAAAGTCTAAGGATAATGTCTTGTCACTTATTCTAATAAGAAGGATAATAAAGTTCTGTAGAAACCAGAGAATGTTGCAGTGTAGAAGTATTTTTAACGTCAGTGTATAAAATGCAAAAGTTTGTGTAATTTGTGATCATCAGTTGATCTTCACAAGAATCTCAGGGGGAGATTTATCAATGCATTACCGACAGTTTTTTCTTCTTAATCTGTTCTAACCAGCAGGGAGAACAGTTCTGCATGATATTAAGAACCTTCTTAAATCCTAGGTAATAGTGGCAATTTAGCATGAATTTCTAGAGCTGCACTACAGTTAAGAAAGGTGCAAATCCATCCCTAAACTGGTGCAGATTAAGAAGTGCTTGATAGCAGTTCTACAGATGTATAACTGCAGGCTAGACATGATTGCAGAGTGCAGGCTAGACATGATTTGCGAAGGGCTCCTCCCCCCTGCTGAATTCCTCCTCAGAACCTGCTGTTATCAATACAGCAGGTGTGTTGGTTACCTCAGCAATTCCCCTCACACACTGCACTGTCTGAGAGACCTTCCTAGCTCCTCCTATTTTACAACAGTTTTAGAAGGAATCTGCACTATCTAATGATTTATTAGGATGTCTGAGACAGTTCTGCATGGATTTCTAAAAAACTACCAATATTTTGTCTCAGACACTCTTGATAAATCTGGCCCACATATATTGTAGTACCTTTATACTGATACATCAATAATCAGGCAAGGCAACTCTTTATGAAAATCACCACTCCTGGATAGCTTGCACAGCGGAGTTCTTTCCCCAGCCATAAAGATGGTGTCTGAGACCTTGCAATATTTAAATATGATTACCTGAGGAGACTTTTTATTGTAAAGCCTGATGAAGAGCTACTGCCTGTGTGTTTTAAGTGTATCCTTCAGGGATGGCCGTAGTCAGCCAACTTTGCTACGCTGGAACTACGAGCAGTTTTACGCAATTACGCTTCGCCAAACTACAGCTTCGAAATCAAATATTCACTTCGTATGCATTTCGTAGACTACGCGTTAAAATACGCAATTACGCGTAGTGGGAAGCGTAGTGTATGAGGATGCTTATGCCGTATGCAGAAAATTGTACGCATTAATTTCTATTTAAATGCTTATACCAGGACCTCTTCTATGCGTACATTCCCCTTTCCAATGCGTAAATTTGTAAGCATACAATCGCACGCACAAAATTAGATGCAAAAACCGCATTCGTAGTTTACTACGCAATACACATGTTAACTACGCATTGTGGGCGTAAGCTACACGTAGCGGTACTTCGTAAGCGTAGTTTTGAAACTTCACCTATGAACTACGATGCGTAGATGCGAATTATGATGCGTAAATTCGCACTGGTGTAGTTTCTGCTCATCCCTGGTATCCTTACATAGAAAATTTAGAAATTGCTTTTTTTATTGGGGAGTCAACTCAACTAAAAAGGCACTGTGAACTGCAACATTCAAAATACATGTCTGCACATATGAAGAAGATGTACATGACTAAATTGCATTACGAATGACTTGCTCTCTATGTTGCTGTCAGCTGACTCCCTACTGACAAGTTTTGGACTAGTCCATCTCCTCATGGGTGATTCTGAGGTTTTGTTTGTTTGTTTGTTTTTTGTTTTGTTTTTCTTTTAAAAGCTTTTACTGAATGGCAGCTGCTCAGTCAGACTGCAAGGACAAGTGAGCAAAGAGGCTGGCCATCCATCATCTTAATACAGATCCTTGCCGTGGAGTACTTTTTAAAGAGTAAATGAAACCTTTAGGCCTCCCTATGTGGAAAATGATTAAAGTGGAATATAACCCTGCATTTCATCTTTGCACTTAAACATTATTTACAGCATAGTATATGCAACCAGCATTTTTTTTTTACTTGACCAGCATTCAAAGGGTTACACACAGAGCTTGAAAGTTCAGTGCAGTGAAATGCTGCCACATCCGAACTTCAGATAATGTTACAATGTGTTTACTTAAATGTATCAAGTGAGGAATGTGTCACATTCTCTGACTGCTGAGAAGCTGCTGGAGACAGAGAGACACTGAAAGCTTGTCTGGCTGCAAAACAGCAATTAATAAAACCAGTTATTAATAAAAATGCAAAGTCAGCTCACAAAGCAAAAAACGGTACTTTTGGAAACCTATAACTTCTAAATGAATAATAATACTTATGTAGAAATGCAAATATGATAACCGTATGGCATATAAAAAGTAGGTAAACATGTTTTCATTGAATATTATATCAGGGTTTTAAACCGCTTTAAAAAAAGATTCTTTTAAGTGACAGCTACATAGAAAGAAAGTCATTTACAGTGTCTTTTACTCTGGAACAAATGCATATCTGAAATGCCTGTAAACCTGTGTTTAAATTTTACCGGTTTTGTAATAGTGGCCCTTTAAACCCCTATAGTCTATTGTTAGACATTGTTTTTATTAAATCCTGCAATTTTATCCACAAGCCATGGTATCAAATGTTCTGTGGTTTAACCTTGATTGCTGTGCAAACTACATTTGAAAGTAATAGATCTAAAGAATAACCTCTCACTTTACCCCTGACTGTGTGTATGTCTCGTAAGTGTGATATCATTCTTTGATCATGTTTACATAATTATCTTTTTAATAGGAATGAATAAAGAGGGCAACAATGAATGGGGAAGATAAGAAGTAGCTGTAAGGCAGTGGCAAAGCTTTTTTTTTTTTTTTCCTCAGATATGCTCTGTTTAATTTATGACATTGGTACTTCTAGAGAGGGAAAAAAACACAGAATCTGTACATATTCTGTTAAATCTAATTTCTGATCCTGTTCAAAAGAACAGTGCTTGATCAAAACGTGTGTAAGATTTATAGAGAAAATTAGGCACTCTGAACATCTCAGATATGCATTTCAAAAGGACTAGAAACTGAGCTGTGATTACCAGTAAATGTTGTACCCAGTGGTAGAACTATCACCCCCACAGCCCTGGCAACCCTGATGGGGCCCAAAGATACACGGTCCATGTATGTGGATCGGCTCAGCAGTTTTAAAATTTGGTTGCCTCCATGGGCGCACATAGGTAGAGCTGCTGCCTTCTCATCACAGGTGATCTCACTGCCCCATAACCACTTAGCAACTTCTGCCACGCTTTTCTACGTCCCTGTTTATAAACACCTGTAAACACATACTTGATTCTGTTTTCTATTTTTAGAAAACGGAGTTAGTATAGCACCATCTTGTGGACAAAAAGTAAAACTACTTCCAAATACACCATTCTACAAAATACCAACATGATCATATTCTTAATTATGTGATCAGTGGCTAAATGTTTAACAGCTGTTACAATGAATACTATTGTATGCATATTAATGTTAGAGAACCCGAGGTGGGATTTAATTATGTTAGTGGGACATAGAGGCTGGTTGTGCACACTAACACCAGTCTCTGTTGCCCCATGGTGTGCCTCCAGGACCCCCCTGCTATACACTCTGCAGTGCTAGCGACACACAGCGTGTCGCCAGCACAATGTTTACCTATGCCGTGTCTGTTAGAGCCGCTCCCCCGCCTCCTCTGTATCAGCGCTACCCGCCCGCGTCCCTTCCCTCCCGCTGATTGGAGGGAAGGGACGCGGGCGGGTAGCGCCGATACAGAGTGCCGCTAGCACTGCGGAGGGTATAGCAGCGCGCAGGGTGGTCCTGGAGGCACACCATGGAGCAAAAGAGGCTGGTGTTAGTGTGCACAACCAGCCTCTGTGCCCCACTAACATAATTAAATCCCACCTCGGCTTCTCTTGTGTTTTCTTTCTCATATATAAAACTGTACTATTGCCTGTTATTGGTGGTAATGTTTACTTTAAACCCCACTAAAAATTATTGAAATACAAATATACCATTATACACTTATAATAGAAAAATGAAATACATTTTCATTATTTTTAACTCCTTCACCCTTAACTCAAAATATAACATTATCGCCATACATTGTACTAGGGACACAATTTAAACATTGTAATAACCGGGACAAATGGGCAAATAAAATGTGACCATTTTATCTATATTAGCACATTTCATTTTTAAACTACAATGGCTGAAAGCTGAGAAATGGTAATTTTTTTTCATTTTTTTTTCTTCTTCCCTTTCAAATGCATATAAAATAATATAATTCTAGGGCCCTTTTACACTTAATCAGTTGCTCTCAGTTAAAACGGAAAGAAAACTTATTTTCAAAGTAATGCCCAAGTTTTCCTATGGCACCTTTCACACTTAACGCGTTTTAACTGAAATGTTTTTCACAATGCACTGCTATGGAAAAAACTGGTACTAACGCTTACCAACACGTACTAACGCACACCAATTGATTAAGTGTAAATGGGCCCTTAGTATAAAGTACTTCCCAAAGAAAGCCTAGTTTGCCCCACAAAAAATAATATATAGATCATTTCAGTGTGATAATTAGTGATAAAGTTATTACTGAATGAATGGGGAGAGCTTTTGAAGGGAAAAACCTGTGGTAGAGAAGTGTTTAAACATTGTGGTATCACTAAAAGGGAGCCAGTAGCGACGCACAAGATGTCATTACACCAACAGCAGCTGCGGCGTCAGTAAGCAAGATAGTGTGAAGGAAAATGAATGTGTTTCTAAATTGGATGGCCTCAAGTAATAGCACTAATTGATATACAGACTTTTGATATGTGTCACACTACCATGTTTCCCCAAACATAAGCCCTCCCCCGAAAATAAGCCCCAGCTGTATACCAGTAGAAAATCTAATGCTGTGCTAGTGTATGGGGAAGTGTGCAGTCTCTGACTACACCTCCCTTGTGGCTGCCTCCCCCTCTGTTTCACCTGTAAATGGCTCTAGTATCCTGTAACATGGTCGGCGCTGTTTGACCTGTCGCTACACATGCGCTGTATGCAGGGTTGGCTCCGTGACCACGCTCCCCTCTTGTCATATTCAAGTTTTGCACGCTGCAGTGCCACGGTGCACATTGATTATGATTTTATACACCTCAAAAATATAAGCCCTCCCTGAAAATAACCCCTGGCACATCTCTTTGAGCTTTTTTTTATTTTCAGGGAAACACAGTAACTAGATTTCTGGCCTCAACAGCCTGAAAAGTTTGTTTCTGTTATGTAAACATTAAAACGTGTAGCTTAAAAGACAAAATTAGTCACAGACCTTTAAGACTAGTGACTAAAAGATACAAGCATAGTGTTGAGTACTTTATTTTTTAAAAGATAAGACTAACGTGCAGGTCAGACACCATTCACAACTCCCCCTTCCCCCCCACCACACACACATCCCTCATATAATCTGAGACACAACTATGCGCTTTGAGTCCTATGGGAGAAAAGCGCTTTACAAATGTTATTGTATTGTATTATTGTATTGTATTGTATAACTGGATAGATCATGACTATATTGAAATACTAATTGAGGTAAACCTTTTTGTGAAAGAAGATTAGGAAGGAGAAGGAGAAAAAGAAACCTGAAAGATAGTAGCCACGGGAAAGAGGGTAACAGGTATGAAGGCTGAACCTAATACCCCATTATTGCTAGGCAACCAGAAATTCACAGAGAGTGACTTCACGATCAGTAAGTCACTACAGTAGACTTGTCATATATAATAATTTCAAAAGGACTAGAAACCAAGCTATGATTACTAGTAAATTTTGTACACATTGCCCACTCCTAGGAATTCTGGTTCACCATGAGCTTGCTGGGTAATCTGTAACGCTGTACATAAAATATATGACAACATTTTTTTTCCAACTGATAATTCCTGAATTTTATTGGAGAGCTTTTTGGTAAATCAAACAAATACACACAGCATTTAGCAAGTAAAGTCAAAGGTGTCAAACTTTCACTGTATTGATATGGCTATTAGCAGAATACAATCAACAAAATGTTATGAGAGTTAACAATCTTTTGAAAAGTACATGGGCCATATGCAATTCACTTTTCTCCTGAGTTTTTTCCTAGTGGATAATTTAACATTTTCATTTTGAAGAGAATCTGTACTCTAAAATTTTTACAATAAAAGGAATACCATTCTATTCATTATGTTCTCCTGAGCCCCTCTGTGCTGTTTCTGCCACTCCCTGCTGCAATCCTGGCTTGTAATTGCCAGTTTTAGGCAGTGTTTACAAACAAAAAACATGACTGCTAACCAGCTGAGAGAAGCTCAGACTGTGACTCATACAGAGCCTGGAAGGGGCGTGGAGATGGTGTGTATAACTTCTATCCTATCACAGCAAAGCAGCACATTCCTGCCTGAGGTGACAAAGCTGACAAAGGAAAGAAGATTAGATTATATAACAGAGATAATACAGCCACTGTGCAACTAGGAAAGGCTGCAGTAAGACAGACCACATTAGAACAGGTATAGGAACTTATAGGATAGAAGAAATAACCCTGAAAATGTTGTTAATGAGTCTCTTTAAATTAACTTTTTAGCGCTTTGCAACGGAAAATTGCCAAAAAGTAGATGAAAGTTTGACAGTAGGTACTGTCAAAATTATTTTGAGTATTTGCTTGCTAGTGCTGTAAAAGGCATTTTATTTACAAGGTGTGAAAATATCACCTAGGAGAAAACTCAGGTGAAAATGTGAATTACATATGGCCCCATGAATGCTGTCATGCAAGATGGTCAGATATGCTGGCACATCATTGCTTTAAGCTTTTAAGGTATGAGTGGTGCTGTCCCAGTGTTACAATAGAAAATAAGAACACACAAGGATGCTATTGTTGGTCCTATGGAAGGCCAACTATTTTTTTTTCTTAGTAAAACTGTCTTTCTCATGGGCACTCTTTTTTTTTTTTAGACGTAAATTTTTATTTGATTATATAAAGAACAACATACAAACCAATAGTTTCTCTTAAGAAGCATAAGTACGAGAGTATATACTAGAGGATAGAGAAATAGTATTTCTATATTGTAACACATAGAGGATAAATACATTGAAAAGAAAACACAGTAACTATGTGTGTACAAAATTGTACAAGAGGGAGGTGTACTTGGGGGGAAAAAAGGTGAAGAATATATACAATTTAATAGAGAGGTAATTTTTTTTTTGTCTTACTCTTTAGGAGAGATAAATATAGTATAGACAGTATAATTCAAGGGTAAGTACAATATGAGAACAGACTGGGTACAATTTTCAGGGTATTATAAGTATTGTGTTCGTTAAAGATGTATAGTAGTCTCGAAAAGATCAGTCTAAATGGGCTACTGGAGGGAGTTTATGCAGTTAAAGAGTATCCTAGAGGAGGTATTATATAACATATATATATTATAGAATGTTAAGGTGAGGAATTAGACCAGTCTACACTTAGGAGGTAGGGAGATTCCTTCATAGTTTTATTAAACCTAATGGAGCGTTCCATTTGCAGATTGAAGTCCACTTGTCTTTTTAGTTGAGAAAGGGTAGGGATCACTTCAGTATTCCAATTTGTGGTAATTAAGCTTCTAGCTACACATAGTATTTGAGAAGTTAGAAGTCTGTGTTTAATTGGAATGGACATTATACCTATGTGGAGAAGTGCCAGTTGAGGAGTAATCACAAAACTTGAGTGCACAATAGCTCGAAGTTCCTGGGCAATTGAAGTCCAAAAAGGTTGAATTTTGGGACAGTCCCATAAGAGATGAGATAGAGTGCCTACATTTTTACAGTTCCGCCAACACAGTGAGGACGTTTTAGTAGAGAAATTGGACATTCGTTTAGGAGTGAAATACCATTTTAGCAAGATCTTATGGAATGTTTCTCTATGATTTATACAAGTGGAAAATAGAGTGATAGCTTTGGTGGAGGTTGCTATATCTGAGTGATCTATCTGGCAATGCAGATCTGAAGACCAGGATCTTATGTATTTGTGCAATTGTTTGTGACTACTTTTCAATAATTCCTTGTACCATAAAGATATACCCCCTTTGATTTCGTATGGGGAGGACAAAAGGGAAACAATATGTTTAGAAGCTTTCGGAAACGTGCATTTGTATTCTGTAAGAAGGTGTTTAATACGCAAATATTTGAATACTTCTCCAGGCGGGAGTGAAAATGTAGTACTTAAAACCTGGAATTCCAGTAGGACATGTTTGTCCGTTGTAAATAAGTCAGATACCCGCGAGAGACCAACCTCCTTCCACTTTCTTAAATCAAGATTGGGTGTTAGTAAGGATATAGATTCTATGGGAAGTTTAAGCAAGGATGATTCAGATTGGTCTGGAGGGGAGTTAGCAAATTGTGTCCAGGCGTTAAATGTGGCTTGGACCGGCGGGTAAGGAGATTTAAGTTTTTCCTTGATCTTTAGTAATTGAAGTGATAGTAAGTGTAGAGGATTGTTAGGGGAGGTGGATTTCTCGATATTGACCCAGTTTTTGGGTGAATCCTCCTTCCACCAGTCTTTAGATGTATTCAGAAGGCAAGCAAGATAATATGACTTTAAACAGGGGACTCCTATTCCTCCCATGGATCTTGGGATGACAAGATTGTTGTAGGCTATTCTATGTTTTTTCTTCCCCCAGTGGAATTTGGCTATGATTCTATGGAGTTTAGTGAAAAAATTGTTGGGCAAGGGGATATGAACCGTTCTAAATAAGTATAAGATTTTTGGAAGGATCTTCATTTGAAAGGCAGCAATTTTACCGAACCAAGAGAGTTCAAATTTAGAAATGGTTTCGAGTTCTCTGGGGATAGAGGTTAAGAGTGGAATGAAGTTTGTTTCGTATAATTTATTTGTTGAGGGAGTTAAATTAATCCCAAGATAGGGGATGTGTTTTTTGGCCCAGTGGAAGGGACAGATGGAGGAAATTTGTTGTTTTAGTGGGTGGGGAATGTTTATTCCTAGCATTAGCGATTTACTTTTATTTATTTTATAGTAGGATACTGATGAGTAGTTGTTAAGGACGTCCATGATATATGGTAAAGATTTAAGGGGATCCGTAGTAGAAATGATGATGTCGTCCGCAAAAAGCCCTATCTTGTGTGCTTGTCCTTGATTAACTATGCCTGGGATGTTATTATTTGATCTTATTGCTTCTGCAAGGTTTTCAATTGTGAGGACGAAAATGAGTGGTGAAAGGGGACAACCTTGGCGGGTGCCATTTGTGATGCAGAATTTTTTAGAGTAAAAGCCTGCTACGTTAACCACTGCTGAGGGGACGGAGTATAAGGCCATAATGGCTGATAAGAAGGGACCGTTAATGCCAAATTTTAGTAAAGTCTCATTTATGAAACCCCAGTGCACCCGGTCAAAGGCCTTCTCTGCGTCCAAAGTGAGAAACAGAGAAGAACTTCGGCCGAGCTCAGAGAATCTAATCATGTTGATGGTTCTCCTAGTGGCATCAGTTGCCTGTTGGCCTTTAGTAAAGCCTACTTGATCCCAGTTAACAATCTATGGGAGTATATTAAGGAGTCTGTTAGCTAATAATTTAGCATAAATCTTAGTGTCTGAATCTAATAGGGAGATGGGCCTAAAGTTGGCGGGGGAGTCAGTGCTCTTCCCTGGTTTGGGTATGACAGAGATAATTGCTTGGATTTGTTGTTCAGGTATTAATCCTGAGCTCATAAAGGAGGAGAAGAGATCTAACATTTTAGGGGCTAGGACAGTTCCAAATTCTCTATAATACTCGTTAGAAAAACCGTCCGGTCCAGGAGATTTACCCGGTTTAAGATGTTTTATAACCGTTAGAATTTCTTGTAGGGTGAATGGGGTATTCAGAGAGGTTTGCTGTTGTGGGGATATTTTAGGGAGTTTTAGGGGCTCAAGAAATTTTTGGATAAGTAATGAGGAGGGTTGGGTAGTGGCAGTATCTTTCCCTAGGTTGTAGAGTGCACTATAGTAGTCACTGAATGCGTTTGCTATTTCTCTAGGTCTCATGGTCACTCTTATTCCCTAATATTCTTCTCACATGCAGCCCAGTTCCTTGTCTACAAATGTAGACTCTAGACTAAGGCTGTATTACTTTTGAGTACTTGACAGTGAGGTGTCTTTTTTGGACAGTGGCACAGTAACAGTAGCACTATCTTGTTGGAAGTGTATACTAAATAAACCACAGACAGCAAAAGGCAATGATGCTGAATGATTACTTTATAACAAAGGTCAATGTGGCAGCGTGACGCAGACCCTGCCTGCATTGAGTTCTAATTGTTCTGCTTTCATGTCCTCCAAACCACTAGAAATAATTTATTTATTCACCGCCCCCCCCCCCCCCAAAAAAAAAAAAGCCTATTTACATTGTCAACTTTAGCACTGTCTGACTTGATAGGTTCAGTTCAATCGCACAGTGGAGAGGTCACATCACAAGCCCCTTGTATCCTTGTCATTGATGCAAATAACAGGTGCCCCTACTTTCCTTGTTCTTGATGCAAATAATAGGTGTAAAAGCATCCAATAGGGTGCCTGACATCACCATTCTGGTTGATAGTTGAGGAATCACGTGTGGCAACAATGAAGATGGCGGTTTTTGGAGGTGTAAGGAACATTATCACATTTTACCTGCTGGTGGAAGTAGTCTTATGAACTGTGGCGGACCTCTGCTGCAGCTGGGCCCTTCCTAGGCCTTTATATTAAACACTCTGTGACCAGCTAATGCAGGATGGTGGCCGCAGAGCAGCTCTCTTGTTCCTCAATCACACCATATGGTGTCATCTTGCGAGGAGCTTGCGCTCGCACGAGCACAAGCTCCTGTCTGTAAACATAGCGGGCACCAGTGGTCAGCCTGCCAGCCCGCGATCTGAGCTGGCAGGCTTTTTTTGTAATCAATTGGGTAAAATCATCTTGAGCAGCGCTGTACAGAGGACAGCTTTGTCTCTTAACTGTCCTATGGAAGGGCTCACAATATAATCCCTGCCATAGACATATGCATATTTATGTCTACTGTAGTGTGTGTAATGTAGTCTAGGGTAATTTTAAGGGGGGAGGGGGGGAATTAAAAAAAATATATTTTTTTTTAAATCACCCTTTTTGATTAATAAAAAAACAAACTAGAAGTACCAGCAGCAATAAAATAGCACCAAAAGAAATCTCTATTTGTGTGAAGAAAATGAAGTAAAATTCATTTGGGTGCTAAATTGTATGACTGAGCAATAAACTGTTAAAAGTTGTGAAGTGCTGTATTGTAAAAAATGGCCTGGACACTAGAGGGTATAAACCACTGGTCCTCAAGTGGCTCTGGTCCTCAAGTGGTTACAACGTTGTTTCTTATTTCACCTGTGGGTGGTGTCCCATGCTAAATGGAATTATTACCCCCAGCTGTGCCCATTTAGCCTGGGATTAATTAGTCATCAGGTGTGACCTGCCTGTTTAAGGGTCTGTTCAACATTCAGGTTTTGCCAAATTATTTTCTTAGTTTACCCAAAGACCTGCTAGATTCTGAATAATCCTAGTCCTTTACCTGTTCTTTGTTCTGAGCTGTTTATCTGCTTTAATTAGTTTTGACTTTACTTGCCTTATGACTTTGCTATTTGCCTGCTCATTATTGCACTACGTGTCTCTGTATCTTTGCTGTTTGCTTTTACTTGTTTGTTAGTCAGTTGTTGTTATTATTGTTATTATTATTGTTGTTTGTTGGTTTTGGGTTGTCGGGCTTGCTGGATTTTGTAGTTCTTTTCATGCTTGATGACAGTGTTCTCATGTGTAAATAGTGCACTAACCTTAAATAAGCCAGCCAGGCATGAGTGCCCCCAGTATAAGTAGCCAACTATCAGTGCCCCCTGTATAGGTGGCGAGACATACTGTAGGTGCTCCCAGTATAGGTAGCCAGCTATAGGTGCCCCCAGTATAGGTAGCCAGCTATAGGTGCCCCCTGTATAGGTAGCAATGCATAGGTGCCATCCTTGTATAGGTAGCCAGGCATAGGTGTCCTCAGTATAGATAGTCAGGCATAAGTGTCCCCCGTATAGATGGCCAGGCATTATTGATGCCAAAGACCGCATAGCTCACAAACTTGGTCATTGAGTCATTTTGTGTTAGGGTTAGAAAAAGTGGATGCAGCCAACACCAGCCAAATACATACCCGGCAACATCAGGCCATCAGCTAGTATATAAATATGCACCTTAGTCTGAGGCTCCAGCATATTGTTTTTGTCAATCATCAATATACATATTGATATTAGCATAGAGGTCAACAGTCCATGCAACCCCACTATGGCCTTAAATTAAAAACTTTACAGTAGATAAATAAAAGATGCACATGCCTATCCATAAAGGTGATTTGCACAATAGCAAAATCTGCTTGTTTCTTGTAGTTTGGACAACCGAAGGTTTACATGTTCAAGGGCACCTGAATTGAGAGGTACTGTATATGGAGGCTACCATACCTATTTCCTTTTAACAACTTCAGGACCGGCATATAAAGACCCTTAAGGACCAGAGCAGTTCTAACAATTTAATCAATGCCCCTATTTAATCAGCAATATCTTTACCACTACTTAAGACTTTCTAAAAAGTGCTCCTGCACATAAAAAAAAAAAAAAAACAGAAAATGTATTGGACTAGTTCTCCCATATATCACAAAACTTAAATTGTGTTCCTGTCACAATTTATGGTGATGATATTTGATTTTAAATAAAGGGGGGGTTGTTGCTACAGTGTTATTTTTTTGCCTTGAACTGAAAAAATAATATAATTATTGTTAATGGTAAAAATAAGAGAGAAAGGGTTAACGGAAAAGATTAATTAACAATTGTATTATGTAGAGGGCTGGGTCTTAAAAGTGGGTGTGGCTATAAGTGCAATGGGGGTTTGTGTGGCCGTAATGCATATACACACAGCAGCACACCTTGACTAGAGAGATAAACTGGGCCGGTCAGAGGAGGTTTGGAGTGTCCCTTGAGAATGGCGAGAGGAAGCACCGGGTAAGTGTTAATGCTTTTATGTGGGTACACTTGAATTATCTGGTGATCCATTGGGTCCCTAACTTCCTAGTGGTCTAGTAGGTGGTCCCATGCAGCGGTGTAACTAGAAATGACTGGCTCCCTTGATAAACTTTGGATGTGAGGGACCACCATCCTCCCTCTCCTCCGCCCTCCCCCCATAACAGAATTTGGAAAAGCAGGCCAGGTAGCCAGATGTAGGCCCCCAGTATAGGTAGCCAGGCATAGGTGCCCCCTGTATAGGTAGCTTGCTATAGGTGCCCTCAGTACAGGTAGCCAGGCATGAGTGCCCCCAGTATAGGTAGCCAACTATAAGTGCCCCCTATATAGGTGGCGAGACATACTGTAGGTGCCCCCAGTATAGGTAGCTCTCAGGCCAGCGGAGCTTACCTTCGCTGCAGTGATCAGCAGCGCATCTGCAACTTCCGGGTCGCCTGGCTGCGCTGTAGGAGATGACGTTGGCGGTTCGTCAGCTGGGCTTCACTCGCAGGGAGAGAAAGAGGGTGGACGCTCACGCTGTTTGCGTCGCACCTCTTATGCCCTTAGGAAGCGTGTCAGCTGACAGCTGGTCAGCTGACACGCAGGGCTCCACCTCTATTGCTGATTGCTGGGCAGGATGGAGGCAAGGTTGCACTCCCACCTCGGGCTATTTAGCCTCACCCTGTCAGTCCCTCATTGTCTGTTGTAGCTAACACTTCACAGTAAAGGCTTCAGACCTTAGTCAGATCCGTGTGTGCTTTGAACCGGCAGGACCCCGGGGATTTCACACTAGTTCAGGAATAAATATATTATTGTGATTGTATTATTTGACCTCTGCCTGTATACTTACTACTCTTTTGCCTAACGATTCTGTACCTTTGCCTATCTGATCTGCTGCCGACCTCTGTCTGAATACTCACTCTGATTTTGCCTAACGATTCTGTACCTCTGCCAGTCTGATCTGTTGCCGACCTCTGCCTGTATACTTACTCTGATTTAGCCTAACGATTTTGTACCCTATCTGTCAGATCTGTTACCGATTTGTTGACTTTTCTTGTTATCTGTATCAGTGACAGTATCGCCTTCTACTGTCACTGTTTGTAAGACACTTTCCTCGCTGGGATTGTCTTATCTGTCTGCTAGTGCCCTCATACACTAGCAGATCATTACAGTAGCCAGCTATAGGTGCCCAGTATAGGTAGCCAGCTATAGGTGCCCCCTGTATAGGTAGCAATGCATACGTGCCATCCTTGTATAGGTAGCCAGGCATAGGTGTCTTCAGTATAGATAGTCAGGCATAAGTGTCCACCATATAGATAGCCAGGCATAGGTACCCCCAGTATAGATAGCCAGGCATAGGTATCCCCAGTATAGATAGCCAATCATTGGTGTCACCAGTATAGATAGCCAGGCATAGGTATCACCTGTATAGATAGTCAGGCAAAGGTGTCCCCAGTATAGGTAGCCAGGCATTACTCACCTCCCATAGATCCAGGGACAAGCAGCTCTTCCCTCCTCCTCATACCTTGGTATCCAGCCTCACGCTGCTGCTAAGTACTGTTTCCCGGCTTGATGACATCATCAAGCCAGGACCCGACACTACAGGCAGTGCGAGGCTGGTGCTAGGCAGAGCAGAGGGGGAGCGACAATCACTGCAGGAATGTCAAGAGAGGTGAGTGGCTCCTCTTCTTCTGCCCACGCTACGATCGGCGGAGATTGTAGTAATCACGTGATCAGGAGCCAATCGCCATGGCTCCTGATCAGTGAGGGGAGATGTCAGCTGACATATGACGGTTTAATCTCCCCGTTCAGGTACGTGTGATCACGGCGGGATCGGTGGGACTAAGGTCAGTAACAGCTACGCCCTGTAAGCAGCATACAGCCAAACACAGGACGTAACCGTTACATCCTTGATCCCAAAGGGGTTAAACAGTACCAGTTGCTTGGCAGTCCAGTTGATCTCCTTGCCTCAGTAGTGTCTGAATCAAACACCTGAAACAACCATGTAGCTAATCTTATCAGATTTTTGTCAGAAGCATCTAATCTGCATGCTTGTTCAGGGGTAAAAGTATTAGAGACAGAGGATCAGCCGGACAGCCAGGCAACTGGTATTATTTAAAAATAAATAAATATGGCAACCTCAATATGCCCCTCACTTTGGTTTCACTTTAACCCCACATGGTATTTTAAGGTGGAATACAATATTATAGTTTACCTCCACATTATTCCAGAAAACAGATGGTGGGAATTCAAACTTTCTACTGGATTTTGTACTGTTTTGTAAGGTTTTTCTGGAAAGTAATGAGGTTAAACAGATCGATGCTCACAGTCTTTCTGAAGGATCAACAAAGTAATAACTGTAGTAGCTTTAGTTTCTCTAGAGGGAGATGTCAAACTTATCCAGCAGAACAAAACAAAAAGGTAAATTAGGTGTAGAATAATGCCAAACAATGCTAGAGGCCTAAACTCACCTAGGAAGAGATAGAAGGCCTTTACAGACTACTTGAAACATAGCTTAGATTTTATATTGATTTAAAAGTCACACTTCACTGAGCTCTCATACCCTACATTTTTTTTTTCAGTTGAAATACAGAAATATTTTTTTCTCTTCAGCAGATAAAAAGCACAACGGAGTCCTAACACTGATCAAAAACTGCTCCCCCAAGCAGATGATTCAACAAATTACAGATCTACAAGAAAGCTATATACTGTAGTCCTTTTTTGGTCAGAAACTATGGCTAATTAACTTATACCTAGCATCTTTTAATGAATTATAACACAAATAAGATGTTGAGCCTTTATTTTATTGTAAATCCTAAATTAATCGGCTTAGGATCACGGATCTAAGATTCTACGCTGCACTTGCGACTCTCCATGTCTGATGTGGCATAGGGTCTAACCGGTCGAATTGAAATTATGCCCGGTTTGGGAGCTGTTATCTCTGCCAGGGCATAGATTTGAATCACTCACGCCGCACCGTCACACCATTCCCACTGTTCACGCTGCTGTGTCATCGCTACAGCCTACAGAGCTCTGTACTCTGGCTGGCTTATGACCAAGTGAGCTAATAATGGTAATCAATCATTACTGCTTACAGATAGGGGTCCTTAAAGGGACAGAACTATCTAGTTCAGAAGTAGTTAAGCATCATCATGGCCTGTATCTAAACAGTGTGTCATTAGTAAAAGTCCAACTACAGGAAAAGTTAGCTTCAGCTGGACACCTTATTTTCTGTTTTATAAGTTGTATCACTCCTACAGAGTACTTTTTTCATTATAAAAAGAGAGGAGAGTTCTATGCACTTTATAAGTACTGTACTTCTAGATTTTTAATTTCAGCTACCAGTCTAATAGACACTATTATGTTTATAACTAAACGTGCCTGGCTTAAGGTGTGTACTGTCTCGGTGACCCAAGTATGTGACTATACTACTTAAACTTCTTTTGGTACAACCTGGTAGAGCCCACATTGGGATATTTTCAGATCCACAAAATATGTTGATGTTTTGTAAAAGAGAAATAAAACTACACCCTAGGTTCTCAGCTCATGGTACGGGTACCCCAGGGGGTACTTCAGTTGGGCTCTGGGGATACTTGAACTTGTTGTAGTCAATCTGTTACAATTTCAAGATGAAAAAATTAAGCCAAATGTAAAGTAACCTAAAAAAGTATATATAGTTAATTCAAAACATCTGCTTGAAAAGCATTTATAAACAATTGTGGAAAAACTCCTGAACGATATGTATGGGCCAAGGGGTACTTGAGATGATGTTACACACAATAGGGAGTTCTTTGCCAACACACTCAATAATAAAGGGGTAAATGCTGTAATAATATTGAAAAACACTATGCTACGCCATATTGGCTCGAGATTTTATCTTCCTTTTATGGGTGTTGGTGTGTCTGTGTGTGTTAAAGAGTTTTCCACAGGAAGGGCTTTAGTTCCCGAAGCAGCAGACAGATGTTTGAGTTACATTTACTGTAACCGACAACAGCCAAAGCAACAGAAGATGGTGGAGCTGTGGCTGTAACTTGAGTCCAACTGGCAAACTACAGTGTATGCAGGTAGCTTTTTTCACAATATCAATAGCAATTTCTAACAAGGTTATTAGGTGAAGCAATAAGGCTGATCCAACATATAAGACTTCCTGACTCTGACTATGTGGCTGAAGAGACAAGAATGGAATCTGACTGCTTGAGTAAGCTGAGAGACTCAACATGTTTATCTTACTTTAGTTCCTCAGAGTCTAAACCCTTGCAAATGCTAGTTATATTTCATTCCATTTGCTTCAGCTATTATTCAAAATAAAGCATTATCTGCAGCAAGCTATTGTTTCTACATGAAATGTTCCTTAAAGGCTTAAGATATTGCTCAAAAAACTAAATCTGAAGCACACTATTAGTAATATTCTATAGACTGTGGCTTATGCAACCTTTCATCATGTCACTGTTTTAAAAATAGCTCCATGCTTTCATGTTCAACTATCAAGATGATAAAACATGCTTGGTGAATTGCAACCAATTTTACAAGCTTTGTATCTTATTTCTAATCCCAAATGAGGAGTCAACGGGTTTGCTAAGCCTGCAGTTTTTGAATGTTAAACCAATACACTCATCTTTATTGTTTACTTTGTTTCTCTGGTGTATTGGACAGGTATATTTTACAGCTCCACACTGAATCTATTGACCGTTACCTGCCCTTGGTGAAATTTAATCTTGCTATAACTCAGAAGGCTATAGGTAGATGCCCTGGTCTTATTTTAAATATACTGGAATTTAATAGGTTTCATGTTGTTTTTAACATTTTAGAAGACAACTGTATTTTAAAGCATCCTTGAGGATATCTTCCAAGTATCCCTCCTTCAATAATGCTATTGATTGGAATTATAGATTTTTTTTCTCCTTTAGTAGTTTTCTGAGTACACCACAGTGCCTATTATTTGCCTACAGCTGATGAAATGGTGTCCATTTCATCAGCTGTTTGTTTTGATGTCATTTCAAAGCAAACCTCAACTGTAATGAATAAAATCCAAAAACGCTAACAGTGCATTACTTGAAGCCTTCCAAATCTAAGCTGATTACTTGTTATGATAATACTTGTGCATGCCCTTGCTGATCCCATTGTGGTCCACTTCCTGGTATCAGAGGTGCACTTATGATCTCATTTGATATTATCTTCCAACCTCTGCACAGAAGTGGAGATCAGAGCCTGGTATGTGTGTGAGGGCAAAGCCGCCACAATTTAAGCAAGGACACTTTTAATGCTATAATGTTGTGGGAGATGGACTAGCCCAAAACCTGTCGGTAATGTCAGATTTCTAATACTTACTGTAAGTGACAGCAACATAGGAGAAATGTAATTTAAGGCTCATTTTAATCATTTTAATCATTTTAATTTTTTCAGTCATTTCATCAGCCTTCTGAGTATCAAAAATCTAAGATCTAAATTCTGAAATTCATCATGACCTACATCCCCACTGTTTTGCACAGTCTTCTAGTAACAACATTATAGCATTAAAAGTTTCCTTGCTTAACCTCCCTGGTGGTATTGATGGTTATACACGTCAATACAAGATATGCTGAACAGTATTGACGTGCATACACGTCAATACTCTCCTGCACTGTATACTAGACCCTTGCTTGACACATTTTGGCAATTTACAGGAAAAAAAGGTTATAAAAATAAATTAGAACACTTGTTGCACAGAAATCCTGGGGAAATTGAACGCCAGGGAGGATAAATTGTGGCGGCTTTGCCCTCACACACATATCAAACTTTGACCTCTACTTCTGTGCAGAGCTTGGAAGATAATATCAAATAAGACCATAAGTGCACCTCTAATACCAGCAAGTGGATTTATAAACATATGTATATACATCTAACCTTTACATTATCAAAAATGTTTTAAATCGTGATGTAGCGAACATGAAATTTCCCATGGCAAAAGTCCCACCAAAAATTATGTCATTGACGCAGAGTTGTGTTTTAACTGCTAAAGGGAGAAATCACAGCACATTCCTGATTTTGTGGAATTAAGTGATTTAAACGTCCGGTGTGCATACACAGTGATAAGGTACTGAAAGGGTTATGCCCGGTTCACACTAACAGACGAAACGCAGCGTTCAAGGCACTGCAAACAACCGCAAAGAGCTTTAGTGATAAAGTCAGATAATCAAATCATTGTTTTTACTAGTTGCCACCCCAGGACATAAATGTTAGTCCTTTTGGCGTCAGTCTTTGTGTAGTGGTGTGTAGTGGCTGCTGTGCTTGTGCGCACGTTCGAGGGAGTGCAGGCGATCATGGTTTCTGGCCCCTACAGTCGGGCTGAGATAGTTCAATGACAGTTAAGTGACCAAAAAACACTGATTCTGCACTGAGGCCTTATACAGGGGGCAGTAGTGGATGCTAAATGCCAGTAGTGGTGGGGAAGGATTTTTGGGTTATGGTCGGTGCTCTACTAGGACCAGAAGAGCTGTCTACAATAGATAACATGTGCACTGGACACAAAGGATAGCAATATAACAATGACAAGAAAAAGAAAAACAGCCCTCAGAAGGGTGAACTATTGTAGCACTAAGCACTGACTGCACCTGTCTGTAACACAGTGTGGGCACACTGAACATCAATATCACAAGATCAAAACAGAGCCTTTAGAAGGGCTCTGGGGTTATGTAGATGGTAGAATTGGTATTACAGCAAGAAATTCCACTAGGGACACAGAACATAGCCCTAATGCTCTCCCTATCTGCAGCACACTGTAACGAAAATTCCATGACGCCGGATGGATTGCGGAAATATGGTCACATCCATTCCGGCAGGCGGACTTTCCAATGCGGAATGCGGAAGTTTGTCCGCATCCGCCGCGCAAGATTCTCCAGGCACACCGCGCCAAACTCACCGGCGTGCTGCTCATCAGGGCTCTGCCATCTTGCCTCTAGGGGGTCCGCGCGCGCGCCAGGCACGCCTTTATAACTCTAGAAAGCGTGTCAGCTGACCTGGAGGTCAGCTGACGTTTTTAGCCTGCCCTGATTGGTTGCTGCTTGGGGTGGAGACTTATCTGCCAGGAAGTATATAAGGAAGTGCTTTTCAGTCACACTTCATCTGTGTTTGCGATACCCTGTGTCAGCACTCAGACCTAGTCAGTTTCCGTGTGATAATCCGGCAGGACCCCGGCTCTTGTCACATTTAGCCAGTCTTGTATTTTATATTGCGTCATATACTGGTTTATCGCCAGTATATACGCATATTGAACTGTTTTGATTTACTGTGTATGACTCTGTGCCTGTCTTGACCATTATTGGTTTTCTGATTCTGTACTTTGCCAGCCCTTACCGTTATCGACTATTGGCTTGGTTTCTGACTAGTCTCTCGTCTCACATTTCTGTACTGTTGCCGCCAGCCTGTACTGTTGCCGAACCTCTATTTGTCTGACCTATCTCTCTTCAGTGGAACATCTCCCACTGTAGGGTTACTTTCTGAGTCTTGCCTCTCTGAGACACCCGCCCTAGCAGACCGTTACTGCAAGAGGCCGAGACTCCTCCACTGCTTCCCTTGGAGGATCTCACACACGGGGTTCCCATTCAGAGGTAACCACACCTCTGAGGAATGACCGTGTGGTGGACATTTCCACAAACTTGCGAATTTATACTGCATTGTATCTTGCTGCATTGTTCGTGTGTCTACTACCTTTTTTGATCAGCCCGCATTTTTTGCAATTCCGCAGATTGCTATATAATTGGGTCAATCCTTGTATTATTGGCGATTCTGCGGATCACCAATAATCAAGGCTCTGGGTGTGACACTGATCTTGACAGATCGTTACACACACTCTCTCTGATCTGCTTAGCACAGAAGCCATACACAGACTGCAAAATGGCTGCTGTGCTGGCTTTCTGATAGCCTGGGGGGGAGGGTGGTCCAGATGGGAGGGATAGGTGATTGGCTGCCATGTGTCTGCTGACTCTGGTGGGAGGGGTCAAAGTTTGACTCCATTATAATGTATAGGGGGCGGGTTGAACACGCCATGTGTTCACCTGAGGGGGTGAAGGCAAACACCCATTGTTCACTGCAAACTATTCACCAGCAGAACAGTTCAGGCCATCTCTAGTGCTCTATTAGTTGTTGAAATTCATTTTTACTTATTTTGAGAACATTTTCATTTGCATATAGAAATTCGAAATTTGATCGCCAACCCATCAGATTGCAGCCTTCTCCACATGTAAGGGAGCTCATGTGCAGAGCAGATGCAGGCAGGCAGACAAATGCATCTGCATCTGTCCGGGGTGTCCTGCTGCCGCTTGCTCCCTGTACACATGGAACAAGCATTGGGGATTTCCACTGGTCTGCAAAAAAAACAATGGGAATCCTCAGCAACAGGGATAATTCTCATTGATTCATGGTAGACCAATACAAATTCTCCCTTTTGGTCTTGAGAATTAGACTATTGCAAGATATGGAGAGCCACATGCTCCTGCCAGACTCCGGGCTGAATATTGAGGGCTGAAGCAGCGGCGATCCCTTTGGATAGTGGGCGGATGTGGAGCGGACAGCACAGAGCGGTTTTAATATGGATGGAACACTTACCATGTTCATTTTGCACCCACTCAAGTGGGAACCAAGACAAAAGTGTTTATACTGCACTTATCTGTAGTCTAATTACAAACTTACTTAACAAACATGGAAGAGAAATATATTGGTTGTAGACAACAATGGGTATCAATCTACAAGGCATTTCTGATAAATTTCAATCCAGTTTTACTTCTGGCCTTTGCATTTGTGGTGTGATTATTCACCCCTCTTTGCATCGCACCTTACAAAATGGCATTCATATGACCCTATAGCCCTAATCACCCCTCACCCACACTGCCTTGAGCTGCATGACATACTTCCTGCTATACAGGAAGTATGTCACTGGGATTTTTGGGTTTCCCTGACGTATTTCCGTTGTCTCAGTTCATGTGTGATGTACCACCGCCAGCATATTAAAAATCCCTGTGTCGCTCATTGAGCTGCATGCTTATAGCCACCACTCTGGAAGCCTAATGGTAATGCTCTGTTTACTTTGTGGTGGGTTGGCAGCCGATTGGGAACATCCGGCACAACTCAACAGCGTAAGTGTGCTATGCCACTATTGCCTTGCATTGTCGTTGTGTTACCCTGCCGTAAAACCGGGTAACGCAAAGCAGACTTGAAATGCAAGTGTAAAAGGGCCCTCAGAGTAAACTGATAATGAAACAAAACTGATAATGAAACACAGAATGACTAGAAAAAGGGATAGAGTTGATTTTGTAAACACAGAAGATATGAAATCATCGTGAATTGAATAGTTGAGTTAGCAATGGAAAGTCTCAAACTGCATAACAATGTAAAAATAAGTACCTTTTCTTCTCTGGACAAAGTGGAGTCTTCTCCCTGTAGACCACTTGATGGACCTCCTTCAGCCATCTCAACTTTTCAAAAACTATAGAAAACATGTACATACTATCAGTTATAGTAAAAAAATTTTTTATACAAATGAATATAACATAAATATATAATCTGTAAAAAGTATATATTTTTAGATGGCTAATTTCAAAACGTGTATCTGTGCTTACAGTTTGTTGGGTGCATTGTGGCAGAAAGAAATGTGTCATGAAAACGCACAGAATGAAATGCATTTTTTAACTGACTGCAAGCTTCAACGTGTGCAATGAAAAATGAGTTCAATGAGTGTGCCATCGCTTTCCTGATCTATTGAATTGTGTTCATGTTGTTCTAGTTGTAACGACCAACGTGAACGTACCGTAGCTTTAGGCTAGTGACACATTGCATTTTGTTACTTATTTAACAGTAACACAATGCAACATAATAGAAGAGCTGTGTAGTGTGATACAGGCACATTGCGCCACGTACAGGAAAGTACAGTCCATTAAACATACATTACAATGGAAACTAAGTTTCAATGTATTTATTAAAGTGTACCCGAGCCGAAGCTCGGATACACAAAATCAGATACTTACCTAAAGAGGAGTAAGCCTCAGGATCCTATTGATGCTTTCCTCAGTATTCTAATGTCCCCCATTGCTGAATGCAGGTCTTTGGAAGATTAGTGACAAGGCATTGTCGCTAATCAGATTGGGGCAACACAGCTCCTTTTCCTTATTAATGGCCGTGCAATAGCCGACTGAGCCCACCTGCGTATGTGCAGTAAGCCGGAACTGTGAGCTCCATGCTACTGCGCATGAGCTTGAGGCATCCCTCTTTTCAGTGTAAGATCCTGTTTTGAACCCGAGCTTCAGCTCGGGTTCATGTTAAAGTGCGTGTATTGCAAAGCTACAACTTCACTGGGAATGTGACATAGATGGTGTATAGCAGTTCGGTACACTTTGTTACTAAGCGACCATGCAGTGTTTTACCATGCCACCTGCTATTATACCGAAAAATGCGTACCGCACTGCCAATGGCGCTATAGCTCAAAAAGCAGCACTAAACCATTATGTATAAAACAGCTTTATTACATAATTCATCAGCAGCATTCAACATCACAAGTACAGCAGGCCTTGCTTTTACCAGAGACCTTGATCGGCAGGTGTTTCAAGACTTACTTGATTTGGTAAGTGAAAATTAAAATGATATTGGTGGTGGAGGTGCCCAAAGATAGGTAATGTGATGAAACAAAAAAATAATAAGGTGGAGGGAGGTGTCTTTACAAGAAGTGGGCTGAGACCCGTGAAATGCATTGTCCTTTTAATCGTGCTGAATAAATAATTTACATTTTTAACATAGCCCTGTGGTTTGAGTTCTTCTATCTGGAGTGGTAAAGGCACCTCCCTCCATCTTATTATATTTTTTTATTTCATCACATTACCTATCTTTAGGTGCCTCCACCCCAGGGCCGGATTTCTGGCAAGGCCACATAGGCCATGGCCTAGGGCACCAGAAGTTTGGGGGCGGCTCAGTGAGGGGCAGTAAAGCTGTTCTATGCAGCCATCCCTATCTACAAGGACAGCTTTAACCTTTGAACTCTCTGTCCTGTACTTGTGTCGTCCCTGCTAGACCTGTAAGCTCTGTCCTGCAGGTATACTTCAACTTAACTCTCATGGTGACTCAATGGGTCCATCATTAATGACTCGAGATGGCAAACATAAAAGTTCTTAAGGAAAACATAACTTATTATCTATACGCATTTTACTGAAATGGTTATTGTCTGTGACTTCCAATGATAGAAAGTAAGACGAATTCTCGGGCACATAGAGATAACAACCATACATATAGTTGGCATTGGGCGGTAATTAGTACAAATCCGGCCCTGCTCCACCCCCCAGTACTACACATTACATCTCCTTTGGAGGTGTTCACCTTCCAGGTGTGGTGTTATCTACAACCAAGAAGGACCAACCAGGAGTGGGACCATCCAGTTCCAGTAGGACCTGGAATACCAAGAGGGGGCGGTTATTTCCCCGTTGGCGATATACGGTGGTTGCAGGGACAGCAACCCACCTTTGTGAGTATAAATACTCTTATACTACAATCTAACATCTAATACTCCACAATACTGCACCATTTGGCTCCTGTTCTCTCCTTGTCATACAGGTGACTGTGGTATCCCCACAGTGACCACGTTTTCTAGTAGAAAATGAAGTGGAGGAGAGAACTCCTACAACTTTCAAACCTGCCTGCCCTATCTTTTTGTCCAGGTGTCAAAGTCTTTCTTGAATTGGTGGTGTCTGACCTCAAGGGTTTGAGGAGACAATGTAATTCCTCACACAACCTTAGTCGTGAAGAGAGAGCGGCTTTACAGGTATTGTCCTCTTGGACTGATATAGTGATCAAGGAGGCAGACAAAATGTGGTGATTTGGCTGGTCTGTTTATACATGAAAGAAGCAATGAGACAATTAGGCAATGAGAGATTTTACAAGAGGTTAAAAACAAATCTAAAAAATCACTCATTTTGCCCTGTAACCATGTAGGGAGATTTCACCAGAGGTATGCAGCGCCTCTAAAGACAAGATGGAGAATGGCTGCCAGCGTCTGAATACCAGGGGAGGTGAGTTGAAATGTCCTCTGCACTCTGAACAGACCTCCCATTGGCTGCCATGAGTCAGGCTCATGTTACCGCTCTGAGCTGCGGTTTTCCACCCCAAGTATGACTCGGGGTTACCACCAGGGAGGTTTAAGACTAACTGTGCAGGATTTCTTTCCAAGCTTTCAAAACTTTTTCAGACATGATACAAAACTAGATCACAACGGTACAAAAGTAGTTTAATATACAGAGGCTTTTATATGATTTTGTCTGCTCTAAAATATTACCCACAGCATGATAATCATCATTACAGTTTATAGAAGTCCTAAAAAACAATAAAGATTGACCTTGAAGTCACTTTCCCGGGAGTATTGAAAGGGTTAACCTCAGTGTTTCCTGTACAGGCAGAGAGCAATGACTGCTGATAAGAGCTAATTGGACCCTACTGTCAGAATCTGCTCTGCTGGCCTTTATTTCCTGGACAGTTTTGTTTCCTATGCAGATTGCATAGTTTAGTCCAGGGAAAAGAGGCCTTTCTGTCAGTTTGCAAGGCTGACTGATTTGCATCTACTTATCTTGCAAGCTGCTTGTCTGCTTCCTTTGAAGGTTTCCAGTATAAATGTCACTTCCTCCCAGAATTCCTGGCTCGACATGGTTTCTGTTTGGTGAGATTACCTTGGAGCCTCAGCCTCTTTTATATCTTGTTGCGAATATTCTAGTGTAGTTAATTCTTGGGGAGTGCACTTTTCTCTCCTTTTAGTGCAGTCAGGTTCTGTATTATTTGTACTGTTTATTCCTGATTTGTCTTGTCCTGTCCTTGCGATTGTATTGTCACCTGTGGTGCTTGACAGTGAATCGTTTGGTCTTGCTCCTAGATTGCATTCGCCCTAGCGGTAGAGGCAGTGGATCTCCTTTGACTCTTGGAGTGTGGCCTTGGCTGCGGTTGCTGCTGGTTGCTCCTTTGGTCTGCCTTGTCTGGCACGGGCGCTTGCTGTGTTCTGGTGTGGGGCGGCCGATTGGCAAGCGTTCACGTTATTTGTTTGTCTCGGTGGATCTACCTTGTCTGACTCTTGGAGTATAACCTTAGCTGCGGTTGCTACTGGTTACTCCTTTGGTCTGTCTTGTCTAGCATGAACGCTTGCTGTTGTCTGGTGTGAGGCAACCGATTAGCAAGCGTTCGCGTTATTTGTTTGTCTTCATTCTCAGTGTTCATTTGTTAGTTAGGGTTGGTAGGTTTTGTCACTGTTGCGCTTAACGTGCGGTGGCCGTGCTGTTAACGCGCTTGTCACTGTCGCGCATATCGTGCGGTGACCGCGTTTAGCTAGTTCATTTGTTATTTTCCTTGGCATTCAGATTGTAGTTATTTGCTGTGTCTTCCTTTCTCAGTTCATGCTCTGTCTTTGTTCAGTCTGGTGTTGCTGATAGCAATCGCCTCTCTTGCGATTAGCTTTCTCACTCTGGTCTGCTCTGATGTGATATGTCTAGCGTCGCGGGGTGGCGACTAGATTGGTAGACATTCATATTGTCTGTCTCTTTTTTGCTTTCTTCTGAGTTGTTACTTTGTTGCCCAGTCTTGCTTAATTGTGCAATTTCAATCTGGCATCTGTGGCTGTGCAGAGGACTTGTTCCTCTGTCCTCCACAGCTCCATCTGCTGGTTGGAATTCCCCTCTACAAATCTATACTGGGTACTTTGCTTCTGTGACTGTGGCGATTTCCTTCTGCTTCAGCGCACGTGGTGTGCGCTGACTGGAAATCGCCCGCAGATCATTGCACCTTTGATCTAGATAACAAACACTGAGCACTGTGCAGTGAAATTCTTTAGCAACTATATGTGGAATAAAGACTTTTCATTGTGTCATGAGCAAGAGTTTGGGTCCACTTTAAAGGCACAATTCCACTGCGAATTTGCATCCGTATCCCTTTGTCGTACAATGCACAACTATGGGCATTTGAGACATGCTGCAGTTTTTCGATGTATGCTGCAGACAACTGCAGCATGCAAAAATTTCTTTTTTTGCCCACTCGCGATGCAGTTCCAACCTATTGATTTTAAATAGCCTTTGATTTCGCATTCAAAATCATGTGCCGAAAATGGTTGCAATTCGCAGCTAGTAAATAGGACCACAATCCATCCTGGTTTCACTTTAAATAAGAATTTGCAAGTTGCAGAAGTGCGTCTAAAAGAAGGAATTGTTATTTGTTCATTTGGAAATAAAGAGTATGTGTTCAGCCACCAAGAGTCTACTTTGTAGTCTGAGTTACAGAGTGTGTAAGGGGCTAAAAAGGATCAAAAACCCTCTTACTAAAAATGCTATGAAAAACAGTTTCAAGGAAGCAAAATTGTGTTTCACTTTGTAGCCTGTTACATTATTGGATAAAAATAGGACTGATTGTTTCCTGTGGAACAATGCCAAATGCTAGTACTTTTGTTCTTCCGTAGTAGGCGCCTTTTTTTTTCTTTTTCTTTTTTTTGCAGCTACCTAGTGATCTATGATCCCTTGTATAAAGTCCTTTATTTGATTTGCCAAGGTAGATAGCATTTTTTTCTAAATGATATGTTTACACATTTCCCTCTGTAGTTTACAATAGAATTTGTAGAATAAAATCCTTGGATAGCACATTATATTTGAAAAGAAGTTCATACTTGGCAAGAAAAAAAAAATGTTCTTCCTTTTGCTTGGTTACACAATTAGGCTGAAACCTATGACAGCCGATTGCGCTGATTGGCTGGCGGGGGGAGGGAGAGTGGCTTAAAAAAATAATACAAAAATAAAGACATTGATTGTAAAAATAAATATTTGTAAAAAAATAAACATTGGGGGAGCGATCACAGCCCACCAACAGAAATCTCTGTTGGTGGGCAGAAAAGGGCAGGGTCACTTGTGTGCTGAGTTGTACGGCCCTGCAGTGAGCCCTTAAAGCTGCAGTAGCCTAATTTGGAAAAAATGGTCTGGTCACTAGGAGGGTTTAAGTCCGTGGTCCTTAAGTGGTTAAATTCAACCTTGAGGAAGTCTTACACCTTAGTACTATTAACCAGTTAATGAATTGACGACAGTATATCTAGGTCCCTGGAGACTTTGTCTTAGCTCCAGGGGCGTAGATATACATACCTCACTACGATCGCTATTCTGTGCACTCCTGCACATGTTCTCATTACTGCCCATTAGTACACAGTTCAGATCTAAGTGCCTATGATCAATGACCACTGGCATCAATAAGATGCCATTGTTCATTAACCTCCCTAGCGTTCTGGACGATGAGCTCGTCCAGAGACGCTGGAGGTCACCGCTCAGGCCCTACTGGGCCGATTTGAATTATTTTTTTTCTCCAAACACGCAGCTAGCACTTTGCTAGCTGCGTGTTTCATTCGATCACCGCTGATCCGCTGCTACCCGATGTGAAAGAGGGACTTCCCCCCCCCCCCGGGACCCCTGCACAGCCTGGCCAATCAGTGCCAGGCATCGCTGAGGGGTGGATCGGGAGTGGGGGGGGAGCCCTAAAGGAAATCCCGTTCAGAACGGGGTTTCCAGATGGGACTTCACACCGGCGGCGATTTGAGACGCTGGGGGGAGCAGCCAATCATGTAGCTAGCGCTAGGCTAGCTACATGATAAAAAAAATGGGAGAAAATGGGCGAAAAGAACGCCCAGCAGGTTAACAAAAATCACTTTCAAAACTGCTGCGCTGCCCAGTTACTAGTCAACTACCTATTAGTGCAATTAATAAGCAAATCAGGCAAGACAATATAAATATCACATAAAGTCCAGTGAGTGCGCTGTGGTTCCTCCTGTAAAAAAGTCAATGTCCTTCTGGTGCTATGCACTCCACTGCGCGCTCCTTCAGAGACCTATATAAAACATCTCCACATAGTGTGATACTGTATAACCATTCAAGAATCAAATGCTCCACAGTGCGGGTGCGAGTGATAACCATGTCCACACGTGATCCCCACTACCCTAGAGGTCAAAAAGGCACACCAGATGTAGACCACCGTGATTCAGGTGGCAATCTCACATTCATTAATATGTATCACTCAGAGCATCAGTGATCATATCCAGTTCCAATAAAAAATTCCTTTAATAAAAGCATAAAACAAAATTTATTGCGCAGCATGTCAATCCAGTGATAAAATACACACTGTGCCTCTCGCGCACTTGGGTAACTTACAGACTCCCTTTAGGGATAGAATAGCGAGTCATAGCGGCAAGCCGGCAAGTCTCTCCAGCATCAGACGCGTCTCCAATAGCCTTTCCGCGGCGTCCCGCTCTCCAGGCTCCCGCGACTCCGGACTTCCGCACTGCGACCCACGTGACCTACGTCAGGCGTACTGGCTCCGCCCTACGTGTTTCGTCGCCAGTACGCCAGCCGTAAGATATACCTCACACTTGTTGTACCCGCCCCCCGTTGCCATGCCAATCAGCTTTGCCACTATCATACGCCGCACAGCGCTACAATATAACATTGGCTGCTACTTCCTCCACATAAAATCATTATATAAATCCTAAAAACATACTCTACCCATTAAGTGCAAATACAATTGGGGTATGAAGAATGAAATACAATTAAGATTAATTATACGATGTCCACATACTTACAGAGACCTTTATGTTCATACAAACCTCTCTACATCAGTCCCTCTACACTCCTACTGCCATCAAGTGGCCATTCCTAATACTGCCAGTACTCAATCATCTACAATAAAACAGTTAAGGTCAAATTCAATATTTAACCCTGTAGGTGCCAACAATTTCAAATCATGGATCCATCTACCCTCTGCCCTCGAAATATCCCTCTGTTTACTCGAACCCCTCCACTTTGGAACCCACTTTTCAACTCCCATAAATTTAAGCAGAGAAGGGTCACGGTTATGAAAAATCTTAAAATGATTCGACACACTATGGGATTCAAATCCCCTAGCTATATTATAGAAGTGCTCCCCTATTCTTTTGTGTAACGCCCTGGTGGTGCGGCCCACGTACTCCAGGCCACAAGGGCACCAGAGCACATAGACCACACCCACCGTGGCGCATGTGATGCATTGTTTTAAACGGGATTTCCAGATGGGACTTCACGCCGGCGGTGATCGGAGATGCTGGGGGGAGCAGCCAATCATGTAGCTAGCGCTAGGCTAGCTACATGATAAAAAAATGGGAGAAAATGGGTGAAAAGAACGCCCAGCAGGTTAACAAAAATGAAAGAAAAGCCCGCATACATTACTTCCTCTGTGTACTGTTCAGTAAACAGGAGGAATAAAATGAGTGGAGATCTAGTGGCCAAATAGTAAAATTATACCTACATACATTACATTAAATAAAAATACATAAAATAGCCCATTAACCCCTTACCTCCCCTCCCATACTTACCAAAATAAAACACTTGTATAAAAATTTTTAAAAAGTGGTGTTTAAAAAAAATGCAAATAAAAATACAATGTGTGAGTTTTGTCCACAGTAGCATGTTTTATTTTAAAACTATAATGGCTGAAAACTGAGAAATAATGTTTGTTTTTTTTTTTTTTTCGTTTTTTTCTTGTTATACCTTTCAAAATGCATTTAGATTCAAATAAGTATTTGCAAAATGTAAGAACCTAAAGAAAGCCTAATTGGCAAAAAAAAATAAAAACAAGATATAGCTAGTAGTGATAAAGTTATAGGCAAATGGAAGGGAGGAGCACTGAAAGGTAAAAATTGCTCTGCTCCATAAGGAAAAAAAAAACACTTAGGGCCATATGCAATTATCTTTTTCTCCTGGGTTTTCTTCTAGGAGATAATTTTACAGCTTCGATTTAAATTAACTTTTTAGCACTCTGCAATGAAAAAAGTACCAAAAAGTAGATGAAAAGGTACTGTCAAAATTATTTTAAAGGGGCACTACAGCGAAAAACTGTAAAATTTAATATATGTGCAAACATAGACAAATAAGAAGTACGTTTTTTCCAGAGTAAAATGAGCCATAAATTACTTTTCTCCTATGTTGATATCACTTACAGTAGGTAGTAGAAATCTGACAGAAGTGGCAGGTTTTGGACTAGTCCATCTTTTTATAGGGGATTCTCAAGGATATATTTATTTTCAAAAGCACTTGGTGAACAGCAGTTGCTCTGTCCAACTGCCAAAAACTGTGTAGGGCGCAGGGAAGCTGGCCAGCATCATTGTTTAAATCCTTTTTTGGGAATACCTCCATAAAGAATAAAAGCCTTGTTTAGAATCCCCTATGAAGAGATGGACTAGTCCAAAACCTGTCACTCATACATCATTCTTTGGTGTCTAGAGGTTCCCCTTTCCTCCCCCATACAAGATTACCTGGTGTTTAATGGTCCCCTTCCACCCCCATTCAGCATACCTGGTATCTAGTGGTCCACTTCCCTCTCCTATACAGCATACCTTGTGTTAGCAAACAACCACTAGAGGAAAAATTCGATGCAAAGAAAGACACACAGCCTCACAGTGCATCATGTCCATCCTCCAGATTGGGTCCATTGCTTTTCCACCTCTTTTGCTGCCTGTACACTCTGCGGAAGGATGCTGTGGGCGATGGAGGGTGGGCCACTAGACAGCAAGAAAACATGGTAGGGAGAGGGAAGACCCTCTAGGCATCCGGTATGCTGAATGGGAGAAGGAGGGGACATGTGACTGACGGGTGCATTTTAGAAGAAACAAAATCTCCAAATATACAGTATGTGATTAAATGTATATGTTCATATTAATGTCTTTGCATTGATTACTGCTTATACAAGATTCAATGTGTTTATCAGGAAATGTCATAACTGTCATGTAGTCATTTTTCCTTTTGGAGGATTTAACCTCATATTAAACAACTTAATAGTTTTACATGATGCGACTATAGATTAAACTAGAATGTTTAATTAATTTGCCTATAGTCTCTTTCTCTGCTGCCCCCAAATATAAAATTGCCTGAAGTTAGCTTAATTGCTTCAAGGTTTTTTTTTCCCCCTAATGCTAACACCATGAAGGGCATTCAAAATACCTCACACAGATTTCACATTTGAGGCAATATTTGAGGCATATTGAAGCATTTTTATGTCTTATATTTTACAGACCCTTCTATTGCTCTGAAATGCTTCCTAATGTTTTTTAATGTCTGGCATTATGCTGTGGTCCAAAAATACTGTGAAGTGTTCATATCATATATTATTATGTATTAAATAAATGCCAATAGTATATATAGGGCTTGAAACCCTCTATGGTTTTTAGTGCTCTCCATGGCCATCTAGGAGTATTTTCTTTACTCCCTGTATTAACAATCTTGACAGAACGTTAGTGATTTTTTTTTTCAAGAGGCAATAAGATGGCAGTAATTATTTTTCTTTTCCTTTTTAGCACAGGAAACAGACTCTCAATCATGTTTCGAAGCTCAACCAAACACAACATTTAGCAAGGCAGATCCTCAGTTTGGCTCCCGGCACACTGCACATCCGTTTTGCGATTCTGATTCCGTTTCCGAATTGCAATTGCGATTTTCCCTGAATACAATCAACAGAAAAACGGAGGAAAAAATGCAGCATGCAGTAACGTTTAAAAATCGGAATTTGATTTAAAAAACTATTTAAAATGATTAAGAATCGGAATTGCATGCTGTGTGCAGGGAGCCTTATGTTGATTAGAAAAAGTATAACTATTACCTTTGAAGTTCAACTTTTCATATTGAATAACACATAATACAGCATTGCTTGCCTGTCACTGTGCCCCTACCCCTGCAGTCTTAAAGCGGAATATAACCCTGCATTTCAACTTTGCTCTAAAACATTATTTACAGTATATTATATGCAACCAGCATTTTTTTTTTACTAGACCAGCATTGGAAGGGTTACACAGGGCTTTAAAGTCCCTGGAGATTTTTGCAGACGCATCCGAACTTGAGTTTAGATACTTTTTGTTTACACAAATGTATCTAAGTGTTTATTGTGACTCATCTCTCTCACAGAGAAGGAGTTGAAGGGCAGCCAAAGAGTGTGTAACATTTCTAAATATATACATATAACTAAATAGAATGTAACTATCTGAACATCTGCACGGAACTTAAAACCTCTGTGTTTAACCCTTCCAATGCTGGTCTAGTAAAAAAAAAATGCTTTTTGCATATAATATGCTGTAAATAATGTTTTAGAGAAAAGTTGAAATGCAGGGTTATATTCCGCTTTAAGACCTCTCTTACTTCTAGCTCCATCTTACCATATTTGGGGTATCCACCATGCAATGTTATTTTTGCTTGCCACAGCTGCAGTAATTCACTCTGTTGTGTGCTGATTGTCATCTCTCCACCTCTATCTATAGAAGCAGAATGCATTCTTAGCCTGAAGGCTAGCATTGCATCGTTACAGCATTGATCCCCAAATTGTCATGAGGGTTAATTTCCTGATCCCTGATGAACAACAATTATGGCATGTGTATATTTAGCTTAATTGCTGGGCTTCATGTCCTGCTTCCAGAACCACCAGAGTTCCTTTTAAAATGCCAGATGATCATAAAGAAAGGTAGGTTGTGTTGGTGTTGTAAATATGCCAAGTGAGTGGCAATCGGATAAGACTTTCATTGTCGTATACAGTAGTGGCTATAACCCTGAATAGATGATTAGGTCACAATGAACTATCACATGTGGCCTAGCAGTAGCTGGAAATGGATCAGCTATGTGTCAGTCTGGGACTACAGTACCTTCAGCAACTCTTTTGTTTTAAGGCTCTATTGTCTAAACAAGTTTAAGCTCAGCATGACATCATTATACCTTTGCAGTACAGTACACTCTGGGGAACTTGAGAGATCCAGATGGTGGTGTTGACAAGGAAGAAAGGGTGTCACTGGAAAAGCAAACGGTTAAGGACAAAGAAGCAGAGGTGTGTGAGGAGAAAAAGTAAGAGGGGATGTGTGTGGTAGGGGCATATCCCCATCAACTCTTGGTGGTAGCACAAATTTAGGAATATTGAGATTGCAGAAGGAGGCAAAGGCCAACATTTTGTGACCTGGCAGTAGCTAATAATTGTACAGTACCTGTTTATGTTAGTATATATAATAGATGGTTGCATAAAGCCCTTGGCGAATTCTTACACCAAAACCTACATGGTCTCAGAGTAGAGACACAAGGCTTTAAGAAATCTTCCTTGGGAAAAAACAAATAATTTTTTTGAGGAGATAGGAAGAGGAGAGGGTGGTGCACTGGAGGGAAGAGAAGGATGCTATTACAGGATTTTATTATATTAGCACTGTAATATGTGGCCAGCTCAGCATCACTAATCCATTAACTACAGTTATTACAGAAGCTGTAGTGTAGCAATGTCAAGGCAGTAGCATCAGCACCTTTACCTATAGTGTAAAGTGTGTGCTTTCTGCAAACACATTCTATTGAAAATTATACTATCAGCCATAATCTCATAGGGTTGATTCCCAAAGCTTATTTCATGAATTATCTCCCCTTACTTATGCTACTTCACATATAAAGAGACATAATTCATGAGATAAGACAGGTAAGGGCAGGTATTTTGTAAAATAAATGGATACAGGGCCGGATGCATGAAGCGGCGGTAAAATTGCAGTGTGTAAGGTGTGTATGGAAATGTTACTGGTACTAATGGCAGAGGGCAGTGTGTGTTATTCTATTAGTACAACACACATTATCGGGTCTTATATTATATGTTGCTATAGTAACATGTGGTACATGCGTAGCGTTGTGGTATGGTAACATGTGGCACCTGCTACTTCCTGCTGTTAGTACTGGTAAAATTGTTGTACATGGCTTGTGCATGCCAAATTTACCACTGCTTTTTACATCAGGCCCATGGAGATATACTGTAAGTCATAAGTTACTGTAAAAGGAATAAGGAAAGATAGACGTTGGGCATGATTCCAGTGGTGTAGCTATGGCACCTTGGTGCAAGTTTTGCATTGTACCCCCCAAGCACTGTATACATAACAATTGATACAATGTGCCTAAACCTGCCAAGGACAACCACAGTGTCAGAGGTGGGTGCGGTTAATTGTTAATGATTACTACTATATAAAGCTTCTGTAAAAGGGTTTATTACCAGCACAGGACCCATAAAGAACTAACAGTGCGGTTGAGGGAGTGTCTCTCAGGGTCCCTCAGGCTCAAGGGCCCCGATGTGATCGCAAATCTCTGCATTCTCTATTGCTACACCACTGCATGATTCACAAAGCCTTTTCACCTGTTTTCACCTTATCTATGTTACATTTTTAAGCTCACAAAGAGCAAACATAAAATATAATTACCGTATTTGTTGCCATATAAGACGCACTTTTTCTCCCCAAAAAATAGGGGGAAAAAGTCCCTGCGTCTTATACGGCAAAGGCAGGGAATCCCCGACATTATAAACGCCCGCCGATACGGACCGCGACCCGCCGCCATGTCAGGAATTCCCTGCCTGTGCGTGTCAACTGTGGCTGCAAGTAATGTGTGCCTCTGCCCTCTCCCGATGCCTGTTAAGTGTTTGGCTGCGTGTCCCCGGCGAGTGTATTCTTTGCCCGCTCCCCCTGTGTGCCTTATCTCCCTCCCACATATGGTTGCTCTAGTGATCGGCATGTGATGATTGCGTCATTATCACATGCCGATCACTAGAGCGAGATGCGCGGCTGTGATGGAAGTCTCCAATCCTCGCGGGCATGGCGGAGAGGTAAGCCCGCTGCAGATTAACACCCGGGGGGGCCCAGCAACCATATGGGGGAGGGAGATAAGGCACACAGGGGGAGCGGGCATAGTATACACTCGCGGGGGACACGCAGCCAAACACTTAACAGGCATCGGGAGAGGGCAGAGGCACACATCACTTGCAGCCACAGTTGACACGCACACAGGGGACACAGGCAGTGCAGGCACAAAGGGCAGGCATGAGGGACACGAGGCATTCATAGGTGACACAAGGGGACACAGGCACATCGGGCAGGCATGAGTGACACACAGAGGGCACATGGGGCATGCAGGGTTGCCACAGAGGACACATGGGGCATGCAGGGTTGCCACAGAGGACACATGGGGCATGCAGGGTTGCCACAGAGGACACATGGGGCAGGTATGGGGGACACAGAGGACACATAGTGCATGCATGAGGGACACATAGGGCAGGCACGGGTGACACATGGGGCATGTATGAGGGACACAGGACACATGGGGCAGGTATTGGGGACACAGAGGACACATGGGGAGACAATGGGACACAGGAGGACACTTAGGGCAGACATGGGAAACAATGTTGGAGACATGAGGACACCATTTGAGGGGTAACATGTACAAGACACTCCTGGAATATGGACGCACCAGGTTTAGTATATTTTTTTTTTCTCTGGTTTTTGCCCTCTAAACCTGGGTGCGTCTTATATTCCGGAGCGTCTTATACGGCGCGAAATACGGGTAATGTAAGAAAGTAATATTGAAATGAAGTTAATCAGAAACAGCTTACTTTAAGTGATTATTTGGCTTGTAAATGTGCTGAAAGGTTATTTGTATGAATTAGGTGATAAATAAGTCATTTTGAGAAGTTTTGTGAATAGAGCCCAATGAGTTATGCCAGATAAGAAGAGGTGCCTAATTCCTACGATACGTTTTTGAACCCAGTAAGACGAAAAACTTACAATGAATTAGCTATATTAATGCTGTGTGCAGTAAGTTAAAAATGATTGTGTTCATTATTATTTTGAAATGAACACTTTTTCTTAAGTGAAAGCAGGTCAGGATTTACATCACAGGAGCCTATAGACACAGATGTCCTGACACCCTACACTTTTCCCTCCATGAACCTACAAACCCCCACCGAACCGCAACACAAGTGTGCTGGCTGGCCCAGCTGTCACTTCTCCCTTGCCTAGTGTAGGTAGCAACAGGTGTCCCTTTATATTGAGTGTACCGCTGGCTTCCTAATACTAAGTAGCTAGAGGGGCCTCTGATTATTAGGTAGCTATAAGTTCCCCCTGCTGAAGGGAGATCTCGTCAGTGGAATGCCGAGAGTCGGGTGAGTAACCTCTCATTTATGCTCCATTTAGGACTCTGCATAGAGATGGAGGGAGGGAAGCAGTCCTTCCTTCTTTGCTGCCTGATGGCCACCAGATCACAAATTTGGGATTGCCGATGAAAGCGGAGAACAGGCGGAGCTTCAATGTGGAGTCAATCAGATGTCGAAAGTTCACAGAACAGAATGCGGAAGATGTAGTAGGGGTTACTGGCTAGGATTTGAGACTGGTGGCAGACAAGACGTTGTTGTGGTCACGAGCAGAGGTCAGGTGCAGGCGGGAATCAGAGATGTGGTCACAGGCAAGAATCAACAGGCAGGGGGCAATCAAAAGGCTTGGAGAGGTCGCAGGCTAGGTTCACAACAGGTATCAGGATAACTTTAAGTCTTTAGTGCTCAGGACACATGAAAGCTGCTAAGAACAGACAGCACTGATCTGCAGGCTGAGTTACCTTTTATAGGATAGCCCAGGTGATTTACTGCCAAGTTTCAGATTACAGGTAAGCTTCATGCTGTGCATGCGCATAAGCAAAAAAGCCTGGGTAATGTGACGTGTCACACCATGCGGCACGAGGGGGCTAACTATTGCCATAAAGTTGCAGCTATTTGAGCACGAGGACATGCACGCCTGAGATGGACCCCGCGATTCCCGGTAAGTATGACAGCATTATTAATCTTAGATTTAGTATGTTTTTCTAAATAAGAATGCATTTTTTGTGAGCCCAAGTTTATGACTTTTGTGGTTTTCTGCAGATGCTGCAGAAACTTCAAATGGCATAGATCAGCACTATTATTTCATTAGCATTTTAACCAATGTTGTGCAAAGCTAGTCAAAACATATAATTTGTAATAGTAATTGCTATTTAGTTCAAATTTATTTATGTCTAATTAGCAATGGATAGTTGGGAAGTCACTTGTTTATAACATAACTGTCAAGTGAATTAGTAAAAGAGAAAATATAAACATGAACCTGTAATCCTGCAAGATCATATTCTAAACAACATTTAACTTACAGTATATATAAGAGGTCAAGTCTAAAGACCTTCTGGAGAGCTAAAACACACTGGAGACTTCAAGAGCCCATTGTAATGCAGAAAAGTGGATAACAATAAAGAAAAAAATAATTGTCTCAGGCCTAGGTAAGCTTGCTGCTGCTGATGTGGGGGACGCAGGGTGTGCTAGGTATCTTGGAGGTCGCTCCTTGATTAGGAGAGAGAAGGGACTATCAATTTAGGTTCCTTTGGGTTGGGGTTCCAGAGCTCAGCAAGTTAGTCTTTCTCCTTTTACACATTGCCATATACCATTTACAAGAAAAAGAGCTCATTGCCAGGTTCCTATGAAGCTAATTCAGGGCACTTTGTTGAGAGCATGCTTGTGATGTAAAGGTGATTTTTAAAATAGACCGATTGTCTTCTCTTGGGAGGTAAGTCCACCACTACCTCCCTTTTAAAGAAGAATTGTAGTGAAAATAATGTAATTAATAAAATTAACAATTTACAATATTTAGTTATAAATTATATAGTCAATGCCCATCGTAAAATCTTTCCTCACCCTGATTTACATTCTGAAATGCATCACAAGTGGTGACATCTTTAGCTCTGCCAGGTGATTGTTGCGGAAAGAATGACTGCTTGCTGTGCAGTTGGAAACAGCTGTGATTTCCCACAATGCAATGATGTACATAGAAAGATAACTGTCAGGACCATGGTACTGACATCACACTGTGGGAGGGGTTTTACCACAATATCATCCACTCAGGACACTCCGATGTTCTATTTGAGAAAAGGTAAAGATTTCTCATGGGAAAAGGGATATCAGCTACTGATTGAAATGAAGTTCAATCCTTGGTTGAAGTAACTAACCACCCTGGCGTTCTATTTAGTGTGCCAGGGTGGCTGCTGTGCAGTATTTTTTTATTTAAATCATGTAGCTAGCCTGGCGCTAGCTACATGATGCCCCCCTCCCTGCGGCGTCCCTCCCACCCTTCCGATCGTCGCCGGCGTGTATGCCCACAAGCAAATCCCGTTCTGAACGGGATTTCCTTTAGGGCTTCCCCCATCGCCATGGCGATGAAAAGAATGACGTCATCGACGTCGTGACATCACAGGGAGTCCCGATCCACCCCTCAGCGCTGCCTGGCTCTGATTGGCCAGGCTGCGCACGAGGTCTCGGGGGGGGGGGGGGCTGTAACGCGGCGGGTAGCGGCGCATCAGTGGCGAGTGGCGGCGATCGTCATCAACACTCAGCTAGCAAAGTGCTAGCTGCGTGTTTAAAAAAAAAATTAAGAAAATCGGCCCAGCAGGGCCTGAGAAGTGCCCTCCGGCGGTTATGGACGAGCTGAGCTCGTCCATACCGCCAAGGAGCACTGGCGTAACAATAGGGGATGCGACACCTGCCATCACGAGGGGGCCCGGGGCCCACCTAGGGCCCGCTCAGGGACTTTTGGGGGGCAGGAGGGGTCGCAGCATAAGATTAATATATGTGAAATACAATTCTTGGTTTTCTCTGTGTAAATAGATGTCTTGGGAATTCTGGGATCCTTACAATACATATAAAGCATAAAAAAGCACCTCAAAACATTTTTCATATACTGTATATAAACTTTGCATGTGTGTGTATAATAGTGTCAAATACTTATTTTCCATCAATTGCAGCATAAGTAAAGAACTAAGCAATTCAATGTTTAATAATAGATGTTGTTTTACAAAACAAGAGGAAAGCAATAATGCATTTACTTGTAAAAAAAAAAAAGCAGAAAAAAAGTTTATTGGATCTTATACTGTTTCATACAGGAATG
The DNA here is from genome assembly GCF_040937935.1 of Hyperolius riggenbachi. NCBI lineage: Eukaryota > Metazoa > Chordata > Amphibia > Anura > Hyperoliidae > Hyperolius > Hyperolius riggenbachi. Next base: position 130,450,367 of record NC_090652.1, on the reverse strand, counting down.
TCATTAACTGTTGCTATAAAAGACATTGGCTACAGTTTCACACATATCCGAAACAATGCCTAAGAGGCCATTTTACTGTGAAATACTATGCACATGTTGGAGGATGCTGGCTCTTCTGTGTTTGTGATATCCATACAATCTATATTAAATGGTTGCACTTAAAATGGTGTGCACACCATCAAGGTAATAGTTACTGTGTTTTTCTCAAACATGACTATAGAGGGTTGTAAATGTCAGTTTTACTATTTTCTTTAAAGGCATTTCTACAGAATTTTACTACTGAACGCTTTCAACAACAGAACACACGGATACACCATATTAAACTTCAAAACAGCAAAATATTATTTGTTCCCCCTAGTCCCATTGGATACTTCAAGATCCTGTAAAGGAAAAGTGAAACACATTATTATTATATTTTATTTATATAGCGCCAGCATCTTCCGTAGTGCTGTACATTAATATTAAATACATTGCACAATTATATATTATGTGTGTCTATTTTTTTTTCATTGTTAGTTTTTGCTGCTTTGTCTTAAAATAGATACAGTGTGTTTCACCTATCTTGAAGATCTTCAGTAAATATTTGCTACCTTTTAAGGAATTGCTGAGAGTTTTGTTTATGAATATTAGATGATCAATTGTATCTACCAACCAACTGGTCCATATTTGTAGGTAAAAAAAAAAAAGTTTTTTATTAGCTAGAGAGCATTATTTATTTTTTGTTGTTGTAGCCATCTGCGCCTGTTGAAAAGCATTGTTTCTATAAAGTATATTATTTCAATACATGAAGTGTCATCAATGAGGAGGTAAAACAGAAGTGTGCCTTCATAAAACAGAAGGTATTTGCAATTATTCAAATTGGAGTGAGCATATGATGTCTCCCACAATGCATCACTGCTGAATATGCAAATCATCCTTTGTTGTCACTGTAAGCTAGCCACACCTCCAGAACCGCTGGAATGCAATGATGTGTCAGCTTGTAAATATTATAGAGCCAAACTAATACAACATGCATACAGACTGTTTCTGATAGGTTGATCCTCATCAGAGCATGGAATGGATTAATATGTATCTGTGGTGTAGAACTTGAAACACCTAGAGTTACAGATTGCCCGGCAAGCTTATGGTGAACCAAAACTCCTAGGAGTGTGTGTGTAAGGGACTAAAAGAGATCAGAATCAATAAAGAGGTAAGAATACTCTTTCCTTAAAGGTCAAAAGGTGGTAACCCAATGATCTTCTAGGAGCAACAGGAACAAAACAAAACAAAAAAAAAAAACAGGAGCCAGCAGATAATGATATAAAAAAGAAAATGGATTCACAAGTCCGTTTGCAACCACCAGTAAAAGCTTTGGACGAAAAACAACAACCTCCACTCTGGTACAGGTCCCTGGATCCTTTGGACTGGAATGGTCGCACTCCTGGTTATAATTTTTGTGGTGGACAATAAAACATTATACACTGATAGCCTCTGGGTGAGGTGTAAAGGAGTTGAACTACTGGGTGGAGGTGCCCAAAAATAATAATATCCAGTATGAACAGAGAGATAATATTAGCTTACCTCTCTCAGCAGACATACACCAGATGAAGAAGTGTGGAGTATATCAAACTTATTGCACAAAAATGCAAGGACAATGCATTTTGCGGGATTATCCTGCTTCTTCAGGTCTATAATGGTAAGGTACCCAACAACATAAACATTTAAAATATAAGTAAACTAGGCCACATTTTGTAAGAAAAAAAAACCTTAGCCATTTAGACAATAAAAACCTTAGATAATAAAAACCTTAGACAATAATATGTAAGATATAGGAAAAATCCATTAAATATACTGTCTAAAAGGGTTTCAACATGACTATCTGTCTTAATACATGAGATATAGTGGAAAGAGGCATTGGGACTAGTAATACAATACTTTAAAAACAAATGAAATAAAAAAAGGTGAGGTGGCTTACTTCAAGGAAGACAAACTCACTTAATAGAAGAGTTTTTATTGCACTGGCAATGCACTTCGTGGGTATTTGCCCACTTCCTCATTCCAAATAGCAGTGCCAAGCAAGTACTAGTAGCTGCAGATAAGGCACATCTGTCTTAATACATGGGATATGTTACTAAAATGAGATAACTAAATAATAATGATAGAACAGGGAATTCTTTTCTTTTTTGCACAAAATAACTGTATCTGGTATTGCAAAACTGAGTTATATAGGAATGTTTTTGTGCAATAAATTTGATATACTCAACCATATACATCTGGTGTGTGTCTTCTGAGGAAGGTAAGCTAATATTACTGTACCCAACAAAGATGCCAAAAGGGTACCTGTAAACAATATCTATATATATTGCATGCAAAGAGGTACTGTATACATGTGTGTGGTAGGTAATATAAAGTGTGGCTGTGCAATGTGCAAAATTGGTGTCTACAAAGTGCAACCATGCAATAAATATTCAAAAGAAAAGGTAATAGCAGCAGAAATGGGATATACTGTAACAACGAGCATGACAGTTACAGAAGGACAATTACATAAGAGTTGCAAAGTAAAGAAAAAACTGCACCAAGGAGTAGAAAAAGAGAAAACCACAGCATAGGATATGAACACCAGGCCCATAGGCAATTTCTGTTTTCTCGTGAGTTTTTTTCCTAGATCATTTTTCATCTTCTCTTTTAACCCACCTGGCGGTCTAATGTTTTCCGCCAGGAGGTAGCGCAGCAGTTTTTTTTTAAATCATGTAGCGAGCCGAAGGCTCGCTACATGATAGCCACTGCTCAGCGGCATCCCCCTGCCCGCTTCGATCACCTTCGGCGATCTCCGATCAGGAAATCCCGTTCAAAGAACGGGATTTCCTGGAGGGTCTCCCCCGTCGCCATGGCGACGGGGTGGGATGACGTCACCGACGTTAGCGACGTCGTGATGTCTTTGGAAGTCCCGATCCACCCCTCAGCGCTGCCTGGCACTGATTGGCCAGGCAGCGCACAGGGTCTGGGGGGGGGGGGGCGGCGCGGCGGAGCGGATAGCGGCAATCGAGCATGGGCCGGCGGCGATCGGTGTGCTGACGCAGCTAGAAAAGTGCTAGCTGCGTTCAGCAAAAAAAACATTAAGCAAATCGGCCCAGCAGGGCCTGAGAAAACCTCCTGCGCGGCTTACCCCGAACGTAGTTCGGGGCTACTGCCAGGAAGGTTAAGTAACTTTTCAGCATTTTGCAATTAAAAAAGTACCAAAAAGTAGATGAAAAGGTACTATCAAATTTATTGTTAGTATTTTCTTGCTTACTGGTGGATGAAAAAAAGCATTTTATTGTCGCAAACATCACATTTTGGGTTAACGTACAGCGAAAGCAAACTTCCGCAAATGTTCGCTAACATACAAACCTGGCGAACCGCCATAGACTTCAATGGGCAGGCGAATTTTAGAACCAACAGGGACTATTTCTGGCCACAAAGGTGATTGGAAAAATGTTTCAAGGGGTCTAACACCTGGACTGTGGCATGCCGGAGGGGGATCCATGCCAGAATTCCCACCAAAACTTACAGAGCTGAAGCTAAGTCGGATTTTAATCCCTAAAGGGTAAAAATCTCAGTACATCCCTACAAATAATGCACTGGAGTGGTACTGTGCCTGCAATTTAATATGGCCACAATAGCAGTAGTGTGCACAGCTACAGGTGTCAGTGGGCTGTGGAGTGAAACACACAAAATAAAAAAACAGGAGACTCATGTACTTGGCCTCAAAAGGGCTATTTGGGGTGCTTTCAGCAACTAGTCAGTGAGGACCAAGAACACAGGCCTAGCTAATGCTTTCCCTACCTATCTGCAGCAAGTCTGACCCTGCTCTCACTAACAGCAACCAGTAGAGAATGAATCCAATATGGCCACCGCAACTGCTTTTTAATAGGGGAGTCCAGGAGGGGGTGCTAGCTGATTGGCTGCCATGTTTCTGCTGACTGTGAGGTAAGGGGTCAAAATTTGGCTCCATGATGATGTATAGGGGGCTGGTCGAATACGCCAAATGTTTGCAGTTCGCGAGAATGCGAACAGCGGAAACTTGCCAGGAACTGTCAGCCGGCAAACAGTTCGATCGAAAGGTAGTGCACATAAAAAGGTGTATTTCATGTTCTTATGACAGAAGAAAGAATGGTCAAATCACAGCAACATCTGTTGGAAAGTATTTCAATTACACATTTATTTCAAGATATTTCAACCACATAAAACCTTTTAAAAACAGGAGTAATAAACCTCCTCTTTGGCAATCCTTATTAAAGTATACATATATACAGTATATATATATATATATACTGTATATCATATCCACGGTTCAATAGCGGGTGCCTCCAATTCGGCCATTATCTGTAAAGAACAATCATAGATCAAGGAAATTAGCATATTCCTGGGAAATTGTTGCTGTCAAACCAATATTGAGTGTGTTCCTTCCCAACTCCCTTATGAATTCCTGGCCCTGGGCCTTGGGGCCATCCCATTATAGCACAAACAAACTGAATGGTTGTACAGGCAATAAACAATCGCAAACTGTGTCTCCGAAGAGACCTGGCCTCTATGTACATAAAAATGATGTGATTGGAAGTAAGTCACTATTTGAGCAGCTGGATATAATGTACATACTCCAGTGATCAAAAAAGGATCGCATATAATATAAAAATAAATAAATAAATAATAAAAAAAAAGAAATATGAGAAGAGTCTGGCAGACGATAAATATCGCGTCAGCAAACCTATATAAACCAATTAAATACAATAAATAAATATCCCTGAGTGAGAGGTCCTTGCTGATCCCCCCCAGTGACAAAAGTCGCATATAAGGCACTGGGGTGTAGCTATTCACACCACATAAGGAAATTCCAATTAAGTGGGTAAAGTAAAAACGTAATTGGTGCAGAGGGCTGCAGGAGTTAAAGTACAGGTAATCTGTCGAGAGCCAATGGTGTCAGTGTCTCCATTGACCACAATTATACAAAGTACTCCTACACAGTTGTAATAAGCCCTAGAGATAGCCTTCACAGAAGGTAGATAAAGCTGGGGTAGAACAGGGTGATCTATACATATAAATACAGTGACAGTGCAATTCAACTAGGACTAGTTTCACTCTATAGAAAGAGCTTCGTCAGGAAATAGAAACACATTGGGCTTGATTCACAAAAGAGTGAAAATGGCCGTTTTCGCGCGAATTTTCGCAGCGCGCGCGTTTGCGAATTTTCGCGTGAAAACGATAACGTTTTCGAGCGCAAACGCGAATTTTCACGCAAAATGATATCCATTTCGCGGTAAAATTTGCGTTTGCATGCGAAAACGTTATCGTTTCGCGCGAAAATTCACCATCGCGCGCGATGCGAAAATTCACGCGAAAACGGCCGTGCCAACAGTTAGCACTCTTTTGTGAATCAAGCCCATTGTGTATAAATAATAAATAGACAATAACCCCCCACCACACAAAACCCAGAGGCTTCCCCAAGCGTGTTGTGGAGAGGGCATATGATAGAGCTAACTCTACCTCACGTCCAGAGACTTTGGTCACCACACAAAAACCACCGTCCACCTCTAACATGTCGAAATTAATTTGTTCTTTCTCTCAACAATCTCATAAAATTTTTAACATCCTGGAAAGATATTGGCCGATTCTACATCAAGATAAAGAATTGACTAAATATCTACCAGTGAGACCAACAGTGACTTACCGTCGCACAAAAAATCTAAGGGACATATTGGTCCACAGTACTTTTTGTGAAAAACCCGAATCTCGACCAACATGGCTGCCCCCCAAGCCAAATGGGTCCTACAAGTGTGGTTATTGCAAGGCATGTCCTTACATGCCAAAAACGACAACCTTCTCATCTAGTAGAAATGGAAGGACTTTTTCCATCCTTTCATTTATCAATTGCAACACCCCAGGTCTTGTCTATGCCTGTAAGTGCAATTGTGATCTGATGTATATGGGGTTAACAACGAGACCTTTGAAACAGCACGTCCTGGAGCATATTGGGAATATTAAAAACAAAGATGATACATCCGTGGTGCGACATATGAATAGCGTACATCAAGACAGACCCTTTGAGAACAAATTTTGGGGGGTAAAAAAATGGTCCATGGGGGTGAGAGGGGGCGACATGGATAAGAAATTACATCAGTTGGAGGCTGACTGGATCTTTAGGCTAGACACCCTAGCACCTAACGGATTAAACAAAGGTTTTGCCTTGGCCAGTTTTCTATAATTGTTAATTCATCAATTTTATGGACCGATGAGTATCGATTTGTGTAGAATGCGATATATGCAATCGCTAATGCCTGTACTGCTTTGTTTGTGTTTTTTGCTTGCTTGCTTTTATCATCAGTCCACCCCACCTCCCCCTTTGTCCCCCACACTTTGCAATCATATTATTGTGCATCCCTGCAAAGATTGACTAGCTTTTTACAGTGGGACGCCTGTCACTTTAAATGGCAGAGGATGCGAACTGATATGGGCAAACTACTCTTATAAACATATATATATGTATACATTCCCTGGGGCCCCAAAGCACTTTTTGCTCATCCGTATCTATGCAGTCTTATGCACTAGATAGAGAGCAGTGTTTGTAGATTGCCTGCGCTGCTACAGACTTTGTTTACATATCCAGCAGCAGATGGCAAGTAACCAGTGATATGTGAGGAGGGGATAGAATACCACTCCCCCTCTCTCACTCATCTAACCTGAACAGCACTGCGAGTCTCCTAACCGTTGTCATGGTGACACTCGCAGGCCAATCAGAGTCACTGCAGGCGGGACTTCCTGTTGATGTTACATCCCTTGATACGATGTAGTGTGGAAGGGCTTTCCATATGTCTATATGCAGGGACCTGGGCAGTGCACGTTCTAGAGTGCAAATTCAGCATGGGGATTTATCCTAACCAGGAACCAGGCTATTGCAAGCGCTGGGGGGGGGGGGGGGGGGGGGCGATGGCAAGACCAGGTGAGACTGATACAGCCAATTACCACATGTATATAAGAGCTAGGAGCAGTGCATGCTCCAGCTCTATTGTGGGATATATTGCTGTGGGTTTTGTGTGGTGGGGGGTTATTGTCTATTTATTATTTATCCACAATGTGTTTCCTGATGAAGCTCTTTCTATAGAGTGAAACTAGTCCTAGTTGAATTGCACTGTCACTGTATTTATATGTATAGATCACCCTGTTCTACCCTAGCTTTATCTACCTTCTGTGAAGGCTATCTCTAGGGCTTATTACTACTGTGTAGGAGTACTTTGTATAATTGTGGTCAATGGAGACACTGACACCATTGGCTCTCGACAGATTACCTGTACTTTAACTCCTGCAGCCCTCTGCACCAATTACGTTTTTACTTTACCCACTTAATTGGAATTTCCTTATGTGGTGTGAATAGCTACACCCCAGTGCCTTATATGCGACTTTTGTCACTGGGGGGGATCAGCAAGGACCTCTCACCCAGGGATATTTATTTATTGTATTTAATTGGTTTATATGAGGTTTGCTGACGCAATATTTATCGGCTGCCAGACTCTTCTCATTTTTTTATTTATTTTTTTTATATTATATGCAATCCTTTTTTAATCACTGGAGTATGTACATTATATCCAACTGCTCGAATAGTGACTTACTTCCAATCACATCATTTTTTTGTACATAGAGGCCAGGTCTCTTCTGAGACACAGTTTGCGGCCATCCCATTGTAACAATCATCAATGAAATGGTTGCACCTTCCGTTCCAGGTCCTGCCTCACACCACTTGTCTCTCCCACCATCCCAAAAAGAGATTGGCGATTAAAGGTGCACACTTAACACCCATTAAGATTCCATGGGTCTAGAAGGACCACTTACCATTAACCTATTTTGGTTCCTGGACGTAGTTTCTACATCCAGGAACCATGCGCGCTGCCGCGCGCCTCCGCGGCCGATCGTGCGCGTCCACGCGCACTCCCGGCCGCGGATTCGGTGGCCAAGGAATCAATGTATCGGGCTATGGAGCCCGATCATTGATTCCTCTCTCCCGCTGAAAAAGCGACAGCTTCTCTCGGAAGCTGAGCTTTTTCTGGCCGTCTCCTTCCCGATGCGTCACTCTAAGTGCGTGCTACGCTTAGATTGACATCATGTAAACAAACTCATGGCCGCCATCTTGTGGCCAAAAAGTAATACTACACCTGAAAAAAAAAACTAAAAGAATTAACACACATTTACATCATAAATCTATTGTTTACCTCCCACCCTCCCAAAAGTACCCAAATAAAATGTTTAATATAAAAAACAAAAAAACATTACAATAAAAAAAAAAAAACATGTAAATATTTACCTAAGGGTCTAAACTTTTTAAATATCAATGTAAAGATGAAATATTTCTATATTTTTTTTATTTTAAACTTGTAAATAGTGATAGATGCAAAATGGAAAAAATGCACCTTTATTTCCAAATAAAATATTGTCGCCATACATTGTGATAGGGACATAATTTTAACGGTGTAATAACCGGGACATATGGACAAATACAATACGTGAGTTTTAATTATGGAGGCATGTATTATTTTAAAACTATAATGGCTGAAAACTGAGAAATAATGAATTTTTCCATTTTTTTCTTATTCTTCCTGTTAAAATGCATTTACAGTAAAGTGGCTCTTAGCAAAATGTACCCCCCAAAGAAAGCCTAATTGGTGGCGGAAAAAAACAAGATATAGATCAGTGCATTGTGATAAGTAGTGATAAAGTTATAGGCTAATGAATGGGAGGTGAACATTTCTCACGTGAAAACGACAGAACCTGAATGGGTTAAAGATGAAAAAATGATGTGAGCGTATGAAGTCCGTAAATTCCAGAAAAAAAATCAGTGAATTTGTGTCCTGAGCCTGGCGTAGTGGAGAGGAAATATTGGCAAGCCCAAGAAGCATCAGTATGGTTAATATAACTAATAGTGTAGAGGGTCTTTACATCAAGAGTTATAAAGAGGGTACCTTGGGGAACAGAAACATGGTTTAATTTAGTGACTAGATCCAATGAATCCCTGATACATGTATCCTGAGAGATGATATGACTCTGTAGAAAAAAAATCAAGATAAGCACATTCTATTTCTATAGTATCACCAACACCCAAAATTATATGCCTAACAGCTGGTTTTGTTTTGTTCATATGCACTTTAGGTAAGAGACAACATGATGGAACCAAAGGGCACATAGCAGTTGTCAATCATGGTCTGCCAGTACTCATCACCCACTACCTGCCACTATTAACCCCCCACTACCTGTCACTGTTTGCCACCCACTAACTGCTAACTGCTACTACTTGAAACATGTCATTGATATCTACCTGTCATTGGTACTTATCATTAATATCTGCCTGTTATTGCTAATATCTCTATATCATCAAAATTATTTTTGATTCTGGTTCTGATGAGGTGAAGAAAGCAGGAGACAGGAGGGATTCATTAGTAGATGGTTGTGAAGCGAGGGGAAGGGAGGATAAAGAGGCAGCTTGGAGGAGAATGGTATGGGAACAGTAGTGAGATAAAAAGTAGAGAAACCGAGAGCCCAATATAGTGTAGTATGTTAAGCATAAATGAAGTAAAGGTTATCGTGAGAAAATTATACTCACAAACATGGGTTACCACACAGGCAACCACTGTATAGGCAGGTGAGGAGATTAGACCTGTCCTCACTCAGGGATAAGAAGTCGCTCTCTGTAGATGCGAAAGGGGGTAGATCACCCCTCCACCAGGGGTGGACACGGTATAGCAGTAGGAGAACAGAGGCGCCAGCAGGATAAAAGTGGATAAAAACTTTAAAATTTGCTGGGAGGAAGTGGTGGACTTACCTCCATAAAGCAGACACGAAAGACTGTCTGAATAGTAGTCACATTTATTAATTAGTACCCCAAAACAGTGCAACGCGTTTCGCAGGCCCAGCCCGCTTCATCAGGCAATAAAAATGGGGACAAGACAGAATTTCAGCAATAGCAGGTGTAGTGCCTCAGTCTGAGGCGCTACACCTGCTATTGCTGAAATTCTGTCTTGTCCCCATTTTTATTGCCTGATGAAGCGGGCTGGGCCTGCGAAACGCGTTGCACTGTTTTGGGGTACTAATTAATAAATGTGACTACTATTCAGACAGTCTTTCGTGTCTGCTTTATGGAGGTAAGTCCACCACTTCCTCCCAGCAAATTTTAAAGTTTTTATCCACTTTTATCCTGCTGGCGCCTCTGTTCTCCTACTGCTATGGGAACAGTAGTGTTGGTATATAGGAGTGGGTACATATTGTGAACAGAGGGGGTGAAATTAGTGGTGCAGGGGGGGGGGGGGGGTCTGGGGTACTTGAGATCAGGCTGCAGTGGTCAGCAGTAGCAGTAGTTGCTGATAATCGACTCTGCAGATTTCAGCAGAAATCCAAATTTCTGATACTGTGATTCCTGTGGATTTCTGCAGAAAGGTTTTTTCTTTTTTGTGATCTTTGTTAATAAAGTGATGTCATTTAAAAAAAAAAAGTTGTTTTGCGGAATTCATTATTTTGCGGATGTCTGCTATTATGCGGCCAGCCTTGATACACTACTGAATTCACTGATTGGCCAAATACTTCCGAAATGGAAGCATGCTGAATGTTCCCTTATTCCAAGGTAAACCTCAACATTCTCTGACTGGTCCAGTACTACCAAGTTTTCCGAGTCCTGTGATAAGCCAATAGCAACACTCAAAATTTGGAAATACTCGGTAGTATTGGACTAATCAGAGAATGCAGTGGTTTACCATCAAAATCATAATACCACGGAAATTTAAGACCAATCACAAGACTCCATTACTACTAGTTTTACCGAGTTTTGTGATTGGTCTAAAATTTCCGTAAATGTTCCGATTTCCATGGACAAATTCTGAAGCCTGTGATTGATTGGTCCAATGCTTTTAAACTCTATGATTAGGCTAAAATTTCCAAGTGGCAGCAATGGGGTACATCTGTGAAATACTGATTTCCAAGAACAATTTCCAATTACCGCTGCATTAAGCCAATTTCCAGTTGGAAATGCGGATATTTCAGTTTCTCGGAATGAGCATCCCTAGTCAGCAGCATTAGGGTCCAGATGGTGTTGTGTCAGGTTATGTGGAAGGTAGTGTTGGGATCCAGATTCAGTGTAGGCTGTTTAAGGAAGCATTGGGGTATGGATGCTGTGGTGAGTGGCGTCAGGGTCTGGATGCTGTGGTGAGTGGCGTCAGGGTCTGGATGCTGTGGTGAGTGGTGTCAGGGTATGGATGCTGTGGAGAGTGGCGTCAGGGTCTGGATGCTGTGGTGAGTGGCGTCAGGGTATGGATGCTGTGGAGAGTGGCGTCAGGGTATGGATGCTGTGGTGAGTGGCGTCAGGGTCTGGATGCTGTGGTGAGTGGCGTCAGGGTCTGGATGCTGGGGTGAGTGGCGTCAGGGTATGGATGCTGTGGTGAGTGGCGTCAGGGTATGGATGCTGTGGTGAGTGGCGTCAGGGTCTGGATGCTGTGGTGAGTGGCGTCAGGGTCTGGATGCTGTGGTGAGTGGTGTCAGGGTATGGATGCTGTGGAGAGTGGCGTCAGGGTCTGGATGCTGTGGTGAGTGGCGTCAGGGTATGGATGCTGTGGAGAGTGGCGTCAGGGTATGGATGCTGTGGTGAGTGGCATCAGGGTCTGGATGCTGTGGTGAGTGGCGTCAGGGTATGGATGCTGTGGTGAGTGGCGTCAGGGTCTGGATGCTGTGGTGAGTGGCGTCAGGGTCTGGATGCTGTGGTGAGTGACGTCAGGGTCTGGATGCTGTGGTGAGTGGCGTTAGGGTCTGGATGCTGGGGTGAGTGGCGTCAGGGTATGGATGCTGTGGTGAGTGGCGTCAGGGTATGGATGCTGTGGTGAGTGGCGTCAGGGTATGGATGCTGTGGTGAGTGGCGTCAGGGTATGGATGCTGTGGTGAGTGGCGTCAGGGTATGGATGCTGTAGTGAGTGGCGTCAGGGTATGGATGCTGTGGTGAGTGGCGTCAGGGTCTGGATGCTGTGGTGAGTGGCGTCAGGGTCTGGATGCTGTGATGAGTGGCGTCAGGGTCTGGATGCTGTGATGAGTGGCGTCAGGGTATGGATGCTGTGGTGAGTGGCGTCAGGGTCTGGATGCTGTGGTGAGTGGCGTCAGGGTATGGATGCTGTGGTGAGTGGCGACAGGGTCTGGATGCTGTGGTGAGTGGCGTCAGGGTATGGATGCTGTGGTGAGTGGCGTCAGGGTCTGGATGCTGTGGTGAGTGGCGTCAGGGTATGGATGCTGTGGTGAGTGGCGTCAGGGTATGGATGCTGTGGTTGGAGGTGTCAGGTTCCATTAGAGATGGAGGGTCTGATACAGGTACTCCTAACTAGGGCATACTTTTCTTTAAGATCCTGTCACTTGACCTGAAGAAGTAGCTAGCTACCCACAAGACACATTGTCTTTTATAGTGTTTAATAAAAACTTGTCTACTTCATACAAGTAGCTTACTTCACTGAGGTGAGCCATCTTCCTTACCCTTTAGATAGTTTTTAAACACTTGAGGACCACAGTGGTAAACCCCCCTAAAGACCAGGCTATTTTTTCTTTAATTGGCCACTGCAGCTTTAAGACCAAGCTGCAGGGCCGCACAACACAACACACTACTGATCCCCCCCCCCTTTTCCCCCACCAACAGAGCCGATCACTTCCTTGTGCCTCAGGGGGGCAGCCGTGTCACACAACTGTCTCCAGTACAGCACTACTGCTGATCGCAGCGCTGTACTTACTAGAAAGACAGCTAACAGTCTCCCGAGTGGTGATCGCCGCTCCGAGACTGAAGGCGGGGCGGAGCTCCACCCCCAAGCAGGAGATGCGCGCACAGCCTGCACGCAATCTCCTGCAAACTGCAGCCCCATAACTTGATGCCAATTGGCGTGGAGCGGTCTTATAGTAGTTAATAATTTTATCCTGTTTGGGTGGTGCCTCTTGTGTCCCTGTTTACCATATCAAAAGCTATACTTATTTACATCATACTTTTCCAACAAGAGACACTGAATACTTAAAAACATGCACACCACATATATATTATACAGATACAGACATACTGGTACATATGTTTTCTAACTAGAAACAATAAGTAAGAGTTTTGGTGTACATAGATATTTTAAACAGGGCATTATTACTGTTTTATTATTTTTATTATCATCTTTTTTTGTAATACTGCATACTAACTAACGTTTTTTGTTGTTGTTATTGTTGTTGTTTTTTATGAAATAAGATGACTAAGTACTCTTACTTTAAGTTGAATAATAAGCAAATATTAAGAATGCCCAAGATACTATAAATTCTATGCAGATAATTGAAGTACATGTAGACCATATGGAAAATAGGTCAGCTACTACAATTGTTAAGTGTAAGACAGATGTTGCCAGCATATGGTTTTTAAACTTCAGAACAGTGAAAACAATGTACTATCAAAATGTCCTTAATATTTCTACATAATGAGCACAGTCTTGGCTTTAAAATAAATGAACATAGATAAATTAACATAGAAATGAGAGAAGTGAACTAATCTACCTGGCCTAAGTTTAAAGTGAATCCTCACCTTCATGGAAAACTGCCCCCCCCCCCCAAAAAAAAAAGAAAAGAAAAGAAAAAAGGTTTTCTTCTGCAGTTGATCATTTTTAAAAATCTAATTAAACATAAAAAAGTCCATTTTCAAATAGTTATGTAGTTGATATCGCACACCTTTGTGCGTGCCTATGAATCTGCCTCCGGGAGATTTGGGCGCATGGCAAAGCCGATAAATGGCTTACCCTGCTCTTGCACAAGTCCCAGCAACGTTAATTGCTATTCCCTCTCCAGGCTGGGGGAAAGACATAATTCAGCTTACTACTATTGCTGGAATTACAGTGTTTTTTGTAGTAGTTTGTGCTCCGTCTTCTGACAACACCCAAATAACTCACTGAGCGCAGCTATAGCTGTAATTCCTATTACATCCTATTCTGGCACCGGCTGTGCCCAAATCTCCTGCACTGTTTTTACAGCGCTCGACCTTAGTAGCTTGGAATCTATACAGTACTCTATTTGTGGAGTGCGGACTGCCTGGAACCCTCACATCGTTTTGCAAGAGTCCACAGGGTAGGTCTTGCTACTCATTTTCCAAACCTGGGACATTCCTTTGCCTTTTTCAGCCAGAGTGGAGTTTCAATTTAAATCAAACTCAACTTATATGGGGTATCCAGAAATCAAAGGCAAATTCATTTTTTAAAATGTGTTACATAATCAAGTTGAAAAAAAAAGGTCTGTCACCACAAAGTCTGACCCCTTTGTTGTCCAGCTCTCATTGCCAGATTACACCTCACGTTTTCACATGCACAAATGTGTGTTACCTTACAGACTGAAAGTTTATTATATACCTATTAACTATACATTTTCTGAAACAGAAGGCTTGTAAAATTAGAATGTAATAACAATACATTAGTATGGCCAATATTTGTTAAATAACGTCTACATTAAAATAACACTTAAATTATTACTGGTACTTATGGAAACAATAAAATCTTCCATATTTCCCCTAAATATTAAATATAAAACTACATTAAGCTGATGAAGAATATTTAGTCACGCTTTCTTAACAAGTAAAAAAATGTGAATATGCAAGGCCATAAACACAAAACTTTTCGATAATGAAACCTCCCGGTTTCATATTACTCTAAAATGATGAACCTAGAATTATTTTATAAAATTTGTTTGCTTGAGCATATATATTATGTATATTATGTCTATGTGTACTCATAATGTTTGCATGAATCCACAGTGTGTGTGCGTGCGTATGTAGGTGTATGTAAGCGAGGTGGGCAGTAGGGGCAGTTATTGGCTTTTTCTTCATTTTGTTATTATTTTACTATTTATTTTTTACAAGGGACTGACTTGGCTCAAATCAATGTGGGAAGGGGGGTGGAGGGTCATAGCTTCAGTGTCTATGGCCTGATTCACAAAGCTGTGCTAACAGTTAGCACGCTGGTGAAAAGCCCTTTATCACACCTAAACTCAGTTTAGGCATGATAAGTTTAGGTGTGATAAGTTTAGGTGTGATAAGTTTAGGCATGATAAGTTTAGGTGTGATAAGTTTAGGTGTGATAAGTTTAAGCACCAACTGGGTTAGCACTGCAGTGCACAGCTGATGAAAACTTTTGCGCTAGCAAAGTCTGGTGCACTTCGCATAGAGTTTAATGGCGCTGCTTTGCGTGCGAGACTTTGCGTGCGATCTAAACTTATCTAAACTTATCATGCCTAAACTTATCATGCCTAAACTTATCACACCTAAACTTATCACACCTAAACTTATTACGCCTAAACTGGCGTTTCACCAGCATGGTGCAATGGTTATCACGCCTAAAGGGCTCGATTCACAAAGCGGTGCTAACCCAGTTAGAGACTTTAGGCATGATAACCATTGCACCACGCTGGTGAAAAGCCAGTTTAGGTGTGATAAGTTTAGGCATGATAAGTTTAGGTGTGATAAGTTTAGGGGCTCGATTCACAAAGCGGTGCAAAGTGTTAGTACCGTGGTGAAAAGGCCCTTATCACGCCTAAACTCACTTTAGGCATGATAAAGGAGGCCTCTCGCGCAAAGTTTGGGCGTACCGGCATGCGCGCGAACCGCACCTCGCTCCGCGCGCAAACGCGGCGCTCCGCGCGATGCAGCTGTTTCCGCGTGAACATGCCTCCGATCGCGCGTACTACGTCCACATCACGCGAAGTGAACTTAGAAATAAAATAACATCTGTTTTAGCGTTGACTTGCTACTACGCGCGATGGGAAGTAGGCGCCGCGCATGCCCAATCAATTAATGATGTTAATACAATAATGTAGTTAACATCTAACAGGTGTTTTTGGCCTTTATAAGTTTGGCTTATGAGGAGAGGATTCAGTGAGGATTCATTTTGTGATTGAGCAAGTAAGTGCTTTTTGATGTTGTGCCTTCCATTTTTTTTCAAGGTGAACCCAAACATATTTGTTTGTGTCAATGTGAATGAATGTGTCTTTTTATGATGATTTGCAGTGAGTTGACTCTAAGTTATACAGGTTCTGGGGCTATTTGCACAGAATCATTGCCTTAACTGCATCTACCTAGCCACAAAACCTGTATTATTCATATGTGTCAGTAATTAAAGGGATGAGTTGCCAACACTGGAATGAATGTGTCTTTTTATGATGATTTGCAGTGAGTTGACTCTAAGTTATACAGGTTCTGGGGCTATTTGCACAGAATCATTGCCTTAACTGCATCTACCTAGCCACAAAACCTGTATAATTCATATGTGTCAGTAATTAAAGGGATGAGTTGCCAACACTGGAATGAATGTGTCTTTTTATGATGATTTGCAGTGAGTTGACTCTAAGTTATACAGGTTCTGGGGCTATTTGCACAGAATCATTGCCTTAACTGCATCTACCTAGCCACAAAACCTGTATAATTCATATGTGTCAGTAATTAAAGGGATGAGTTTCCAACACTGGAATGAATGTGTCTTTTTATGATGATTTGCAGTGAGTTGACTCTAAGTTATACAGGTTCTGGGGCTATTTGCACAGAATCATTGCCTTAACTGCATCTACCTAGCCACAAAACCTGTATAATTCATATGTGTCAGCAATTAAAGGGATGAGTTGCCAACACTGGAATGAATGTGTCTTTTTATGATGATTTGCAGTGAGTTGACTCTAAGTTATACAGGTTCTGGGGCTATTTGCACAGAATCATTGCCTTAACTGCATCTACCTAGCCACAAAACCTGTATAATTCATATGTGTCAGTAATTAAAGGGATGAGTTGCCAACACTGGAATGAATGTGTCTTTTTATGATGATTTGCAGTGAGTTGACTCTAAGTTATACAGGTTCTGGGGCTATTTGCACAGAATCATTGCCTTAACTGCATCTACCTAGCCACAAAACCTGTATAATTCATATGTGTCAGTAATTAAAGGGATGAGTTGCCAACACTGGAATGAATGTGTCTTTTTATGATGATTTGCAGTGAGTTGACTCTAAGTTATACAGGTTCTGGGGCTATTTGCACAGAATCATTGCCTTAACTGCATCTACCTAGCCACAAAACCTGTATAATTCATATGTGTCAGTAATTAAAGGGATGAGTTGCCAACACTGGAATGAATGTGTCTTTTTATGATGATTTGCAGTGAGTTGACTATGATGTCCTGAGGGGTCCCTCTGCTCATGGGCCCCTGCTAGTGTGAATGCCTTGAGCCTTGGTAGGTCAAAAATGTCCTGTATGTGCAGTGTTACTTAGTACAAAGTTGTTATTGTTATTTCCTTTCCAATTTCATTTGCAGATGGAGCCTTATGCTAGTTGGTTGAGCGGGGCTCAGGCTGTTCACCGCATGAGCCGCTATAATCTGCGCAGGAGACGGATTCCACGTCTCATCCCGGAACGCATTGATGTTGCGTTGTTTTCAGACAGAGAACTGCTGAGGCTGACAAGGCTGAACAGGGCAGCCTTTGATGAGCTGTATGCTCGTTTGGAGACCTATCTCAGGCCATTAACATCTCGAAGTCATGCTGTGAGTGGGCAAACTAAGTTGTTTGCCTGCCTGCAGTTCCTGGCCAATGGGAGCTTTCAACGGCTGGGTGGCTTTGCCTGTGGGGTGTCCCAGTCCACCATGAGCAGGATTATATCCCAGTTCCTGATAGGCATGCGGCGGATAAGCAGAGAGTTTATCCACTTTCCTCGGTCCCGTGCCCAATGGGATGCAGTCAAAGTGGCATTTTACCATCTTGCCCAAATGCCCAATGTCATCGGGGCCATTGACTGCACCCATGTTGCACTTGTTCCTCCAAGTGCTGATGAATACATGTATCGGAACCGGAAGCTTGGCCATTCGTTGAATGTCCAATTAGTGTGTGGCCCTGACATGGAAATATTCTCTGTTGTCGCTAAATTCCCTGGTTCGTGTCATGATGCCCATATTTTGCGTGAATCTGCCCTTTTTAATTTTTTTCATGCGTTTTATTGTGAAGGCGGCTGGTTGCTTGGTAAGTTGATCCTTTTTTTTTTATTTTTTTTGGGGAGTTTTGCATTTGTCAGATATATATCGGTATGTCTAATGTTGCCCTACTAATTTGTTTGCTTTGTATTATATTCAAGGTGATGCAGGATATCCTTGCCTGCCCTGGCTTCTGACACCTCTTGGCCATCCAAGCAATAATGCGGAAGAGGCCTATAACAGAGCACATGTGCGTACCCGTTCTGTTATAGAGCGTTGTTTTGGGCACTTAAAAACGCGTTTCCGCTGCATTGACAACAGTGGAGGTGCGTTGTTATACAAACCACAGAAGGTCATTGACATTATAGTGGCCTGCTGTGTGTTACATAACATTTGCATTAAGCAAAACCTCCCTGGCTACAGGCTTCCACACACACCCTTATCAGTGCAATCCGATGACTTTGAGGACGAGGAGCCAGATGAGGAGGAGGAGCCAGATGAGGCTGGCAATGTAGTGCGTGGAAGAGTCATTGTAGACTTTTTTGAGTGATTTTTTTTTTTTTTTTTTTTTTTGGCTCCCTTTGTTGCAGCGTAGAGTAAATATTTGGCATATCAATAGTACGCTGGACATAGGCTTGCAATGCTGTTGTCCATGTATATTGTGGCCTACACGTGTATTTGTCACAAATTACTGCATAATGTATGTCATTTGCACACTGCATGCCATTGCATGTGTCCATTGGGCAGTGTCAGGTGATGTCTACCTGTATTGGAATGACCGCCACTAGCGTTGCGCTCCCTGGCCGCAGCCGATCCACATACAAATCACGCACGCCGCAATAGACGCCCCCAAAATCATTTCTGTGGCCAAATGGATTGCCAGGTGCCTTTTGCACAAACTATTAGCACCAGAATAAATCACAGTGATCGCACAGTTGGACACTGTCCAACTGTGTGATCACTGGGGTTGAATCTGCTCGCAATAGTTATTGCAAAAGGCAGCTGCCAATGCATTTTGCGGCACGAAAAATGTCGTTGCAGGCTGCACTTTTACTACAACGTGCAGACTTACATGTAATGCAACGTGGCCAGTGTGAACAGGCCACGTGTTACATTGTTGGGCCTTACTTACAGGTTGCCCTAACGTGCGCCAGTAACGTCCCTGGGTGCAAGCAGCCTAAATGGGCCCTAAGTAGCTAATTATTAGCTCTGTATGTTTACCTTTAAAGTGAACCTCCGGACAAAAAATCTACTCCTCAGCACTGAAAAGGGCTGGTGTTTCCTTACCAGTTTCACACCATCAGAACATTGTTTCTCTTATCCAAGCCTCATTTTTAGCTGCACAGAAGAAAACTGGCCGGGCTATTTTCCCCTAATTCTGCGCAAAGCATGATGGGATTTCAGATGTGGTTTATCTCGTTCTGCTGTTTTGGTGAAATGTTTATTTTTTTTTTTTACTTTTAAAATTTGACATTTGCAGCCTAGCGTGTGCAGCTGGGAGGGCTTATCAGGACACAGGACAGTTGGAACTGTGTCTCCTGCTCCTTGTCACCTCCTTTCAAAAAAAAAGATGGGGGCCCCCATGACAAAGATGGCAGCCCCCATGAATCACAAACATTTGCCTGTTATTGTAAAACAGGGTGGCTAAAAATTTCTATTACCCATCTATTCTAATTAACTTAACTAATGTAACTGAATGACAGTCTGTTTGTTTAGGCTGAAGGTCCCCTTTAATTTTTACTTCAGCCTCTCCTGTGTTGTGTGCAATATGCGCGTATAGCGCAGAGTCCTATGCGCGTATAGCGCAGAGTGGTATGCGCGCACGCCGCGGGGCACCGTGTGCGCGCGGCGTTCAGTGACATGTGCATAGCGCGCTACGTGGTACGCGCGCGTTGGCGCCCTTAGGAAACAGGAAGTGACAGGAAGTGACTCATCTGGTGAGAGGGAAGCAGACTGATCACCCATCATGGTCCAGCACTTCACCAGGCGTGAGCGAGTTTATTTGGCCACCATAAGTATCTGAGTTTGTGCCTGTGTATTACATGTATCTGTTGTCTTGCCTGTATGTATATATGTCTGTATGTAGTTGTTTGTTGTTTTGTTTCTTCATGACTGTATATCAGGGTGTGGTTCCAACCTGGCTCTATCACAGACTGTTGTTTTTGTAAATGTTGCCATGTCTCTAGATCTGATTGATGATATTGACTGTCTGCATTCTACATTTTGATCAGTGTCAATTTCAGCCGCATGTTTGTTCTGACAGTATTATAAATGTGTTGGTTTATGAAGTTCTCATGTGCTAATGCTTGAAAATGTCTTGTGCTGTTATGTGGCATTGGTGAAGCAGAAGCTTCTTTTAATAATGTTATTTGTAGTACTTAAAGGGCCAGTGCCCAGTATATTTTTGGGATGGAAAAGTGTTGTATTGAAAGGCTAATTATGTGGCAGTGGTTAATGGTTTGTCCTTTGTGAAATGGTTTGTTCCCATGAGTGATGTTACCCCTTGAGCACCAGAGAATTTTTCACCTTTCTTAGCTACTTCCATTCAATTGTTTTGACCGTTACCTTTACTTTTCACAATGAAATGAACGCAATATTTTTTATTCCCACACAAAATAGGGTTTTGTGAGGTGTGACATTATGGCAATTGTTTTTTTTTTTTTCATATGTTGTAATGGGGAATTTGCCCAAAATGTGTGTCCAAATAGTTTGGCCCTCATTAGGCCAAATATAGTAGTTCAAACAAACATGGTACTGTATTTAAAGGGACTCCGAGCAGTGCATAAAGTATGGAAAGATGAATATCATGTAAAGCTCTCTTTCTTCTCGTTCAAATTAAATATACACCGCCGCCCTATGCCTTTTCAGTTTTGCTATGTTCAGGATTGTAATAGCCGCATCAAAAATGTGGCTTGCAAATATGGAGACAACTAAAAGGCGTAGAATGACAAATTTGGTGTGGTCTGAAAGCGGAGAAATATAGCTTTTCAATCATGACCATCTTGCCATAGTGATCTTGTATTACACAGGGCGACATTTTTGCTAAGTCAACAGCTCCATTCAGCCACAAATGTCGCCGTGTGTAATCCAATTTTAGTATGGAAAGATGGCTTTCATTGTAAAGTAATTTTTTAACTCTTTCTGCCGACACCTCAATCGACATTCGACGCCTTTTAGTTTTCTCGATCTTCGCAACCAAAATGTGGCCCGCGCACATTACTATAGCAAAACTACTCAACAATAAAAGGTGTATGGCGCTGGTTTATATATCATTGCAAACAGGAGAAAGAGAGCTTTCAAATTAGCTGCATCTTTCCATAGGCTATGCCCTGTTCGGATTCCCTTTAAAGACCCGGAAATGTAGGTGCACATTTGTCCCGCCTAGAAACCAATGATATTTGGGTCTTGATCTCCTTTTTTTATCCAAATATTTGCAGTGCTAATTAAGGACAATGTTTTCCCATTTGGCCTCCATCCATCATTCCAAGTGCATAGTTTGGAAAGTAACAGTGTTATACCCTCTTGACAGAACATTTTTCCACATTCAATCCCTAAGATATTTTATTGTTGTCTTTGGTCATATGAAATTATACCATTTGAGGAACTGTGGCCGGGAATTATGGAATGTTTGTGTGGGCCAAAAAACAAAGTGGTATGTGAAAATTGCTTTCGGGTGTGGTTGGACTATTTGCCCACAAGATGTCCACAGTAACTTTTGGTTGATGCGCCCTGCAAGCGTTCTTAAGTACGCTTTCAGGAAGTAGTACGATGCTGAGCCCAAATTTGTAAGGTCACAATAATTGCACTGCTTCTCATAGAAGCAGCGCATCATTGCAAGGGAGACATCAACGACCGGTCATAGTTTAGCCCGTTCATTGATCTCCAGCTCACCAGGCAGTGTGCATGTGAGCGTTCCCATGAGCGCCTGGGACTGCGGGAAGTAGGGATTTGGCCAGCCCTGTTAGTGAAAGGAGAGAAAAATGGGCAGCTAAATACATACACTGGGGGGGGGGGGGGGGGAGTGGTTAATTAGCTACTGACCTTGTTGATGCAGGAATGCAATGTAGCTGGGTATTTGGCACACACTCTAAGGCTGTGTCACCAACTTGCGGAAACATTTGTCAATGCCACAGACAACACAATTTCAACACCATGGTATGTGGAGTTGCTGAAGGCAAGGGTTTCTAACCCATTACATTAATACTCATGCCCCTGTAGCGACCTTTAGAGGAATGTATGTGTGTGTGAGAAGGGCTTGAGGCCACTTAGGCTATTAAGTCACTGAGGGCACCACCACCACAAACCTATTCTCCCTTGGTGTCCTGTGTTGTTAATGATGTTTGTGACTAGTAGCCTGATCGTAGTAATACTGTGGCGACAGATCACTCTACCCTCCTTGTACAGATGACTTGGGTGGGATTTGTGACGTGTTATTTAGGCAGTAATAGTTTGTATGTAATGGTTGTGGGCGCTGGTAATGGCACGCTAGCAGCAGCCAACAGAATTCATTATCTCGGTTACTGTATCACTGGCAAGCTGACACTGAGAAAAGGTCCTCAATCAAATATGAGGAATTGGTTGTGTGTGGGTAATGTTTGTGTAACTTAACCAAACTTTGACTATTTTGTTAAACCGACGGGGTGACATTTTCGGAAATGTATGTATTAACTTCACCAATTAACGTTATTTGCATTAGCCAACATAAAGATCCCCAAACTCTCAGGTCAAACATGTGTAATGTACAGTGTGTAGCATACACACAACAATGCTGTGTTTGTTCTCATTCTGTGTTTGAAAAATTTGTTGTTTGTTAAGTGGCTCACTCATTTCAGACTCAGACAGCAAGTGCGAGTTGCCTCACTGCAACCAGCAAATTAATATTAACTACTTACTATCCAGATAATGAGTTATAATACAATACATTCAATTAGAGTGAACAACAATCCAATCAGTGTCAGTACAGACTCAGGAGTGAGTCACCCACTTAAAATACCACATATGTCACTCTTTCAGACACAGAAAGTGAAAAGGAACACAGCATAGTTGGTTATGTGTGTGCTACCCACTGTACATACACATGTCTATCTCAGCTATACTTTCATTTGAAATGTGAATTTAATCCCAATCTTGTTTCTCTTACAGACACTCCTCCGTACCAACTATGATGGCATGACGGACATGTATGAGAAGAGGCGGGTGATGGTGGAGCTGCAGCGTGAGCTCCGCCAGAACTTCCGGGGCCACCACAGCATTCCCCAGATCCAACGGAGGTGGTCCGACATGAAGCGTCGGGAGCGGAGCTTCGTCCTAGAGGTCCGCCGGGAGCATGTTCCTGGTAAGTAATATATATGAGCGATCAGCATTATGATGGATGGCCGCTGGTAATATAAATATGTAATTTACCGGTCCATATGTAATTAGTGTGTGTGCCATGTTTTTTTGTGTGTTTATGTGGGCCAAATTGTGGCCCAAAGGAACCTCAATGCATATTGCATGGGGAGGTTTTATGTGGGCTCATTACCTACAGCACAGGAACGAGCATGCATCTCTTAGCATTAAAGTGATGTTGAAACCTATGTTTGATAGACTGTTGTGTAAGAAATGGTCAATATTCGTTATAGGCCAAGCAGATCCCTTCATGCCTTTGACCTGGGCCGTAGCAATAGGGGGTGCAGCGGGAGCAACCGCATCGGGGCCCTTGGGCCAGAGGGGCCCCGAAGGGCCCACCCTCAACTACAGTATTAGCTCTGTATTGGTCCTGTGATCATAATAATCACTTCTATAGATACTTTGAATAGTAGTAATCATTAATGAACTGATCCCCATCCCCTTCTTGCACCTCAGACACTGTAGTTGCCATTGGCAGGTTTTGGTGCGCCGTATCAATTGTTATGTATAGAGTGCTTGGGGGGCCCCATTGTAAAACTTGCATCGGGGCCCACAGCTCCTTAGCGAGGCCACTGCCAAGGACACACCATTGCATGTAACCATTAAATAGCACTACAGATATAGCAGCGAGTGTTTGTGTGATTGGCCATACACCAGTACTACAGGTGTGTTCTCTGCAGCATCATTCTCAAACCATAACTTGCTTTGTGGGAAGATACAAATTATTTCACACACATCCATGTGCATTGATAAAGCAAACTAACAGGGAGAAACGTTATAGGCGAGGTTTGATTGATGGCTGATTATTGTATTTGGCCCCACTGATGATTAAATATTTTGCAGACACTCAAACCAGTTCAAAATAATGTAAGGGAAATGGCTACGTAATTCATTTAATCAAGTTGCCTTATACGACATAGATTCTGCACAATGTCATAGTACATTTGGTAAGCATTGTGTAATGTTACATCTAGTTAGCAATATACTTCTTTACACAATCAAGAGGTGTACGAATTGTGTGGTGTTAAACAGTGCTGATCACCCTTAAGTGGATTAAACACTTAAGTACCAGTTGCCACAGGCCCCTTAACCAGCTGAGCGGTCTGGACGAGCTCAGCTCGTCCAACACCGCCAGCGGCTGCCGCTCAGGCCCTGCTGGGCCGATTTTAATGAAATAAAAAGCAGCACACGCAGCCGGCACTTTGCCAGCCGCGTGTGCTGCCTGATCGCCGCCGCTCTGCGGCGATTCGCCGCGAGCAGCGGCGAAAGAGGGTCCCCCCAGCCGCCTGAGCCCAGCGTAGCCGGAACAAAAAGTTCCGGCCAGCGCTAAGGGCTGGATCGGAGGCGGCTGACGTCACGACGTCGGCTGACGTCGATGACGTCACTCCGCTCGTCGCTATGGCGACGATATAAGCAAAACAAGGAAGGCCGCTCATTGCGGCCTTCCTTGTTTATTCTGGGCGCCGGAGGCGATCGGAAGATCGCCTCCGGAGCACCCTCTAGTGGGCTTTCATGCAGCCAACTTTCAGTTGGCTGCATGAAATAGTTTTTTTTTTATTTAAAAAAAACCCTCCCGCAGCCACCCTGGCGATTTAATCAGAACGCCAGGGTGGTTAATGATCCAAAAACGGACCTACAGGATGATGGAATCCTTAATAATAGCTGTACATATCTGGCACATGTCTGCTTTGAGACCCACTATTAGGGGGGGGGGTAGCATTCTGTATGGCTGTATTGCTGGCTCCTTACTATATAATGGCTGGGAACCCTTAGCCAAGAAACAAAAAAGTTACCACCTTTCATGTTGCATGGCCCTTAAGTAGGTATGTTTTTATTTTGGTCTGTATAGATGCAGAAATGCCACCCCGCCGACACCGCGGGGATCCCAGCGATGACGACAACTCGGACGAGGCTCCTGACCAGCCACCTCCGGGGGATGTGGGGGAAGAAGGTGGGCCAGCCCAAGACCCACCTGAAGTTGGGCCACCAGATCTGGAGGCCGAAGGCCTGGGAGCCCAACCGGATGTGGCTGTGGCCCCGGAAGGCCCCCCAGCACCAGCTGCAGCTCCACAGCCTAGCCGAAGACGCCGCAGTAAGTTTACCCATTATTATTACTTCCTGCCAGTTGTCATGCATATTGTTTTTAAGCTAACTTTGGTTTTGTGGTGTTTTTTTTAAGGACGTTTGGAATTGGCAGCCATTGCCAGGCAATTGGCCCAGCTGGCTGCAACGTTGCAGGGGGCCCTGTCCGACTCGGACTGATGTAAATAGTTTTGTTTACAAATTTTGTTCGGTTCATCTGCTGTATATAGTTTCTTATTGTGTGTATCTAGTTTTGTATTGTGTGTGTATATATTTGTATATATTTTGATATTGTGTGTGTATATATTTGTATATTGTGTGTGTATATATTTGTATATATTGTGTATATATTTGTATATAGTGTGTATATAGTTATTTATTGTGTGTGTATATAGTTTTATATTTTTGCCTCTTCGGCTTTTGATTTTATTTTAATGGGAAATTTTAAAATATATCTTTCTAATTCTACACTTGTGGTCAGCATTGTGTTGTTGTTCTATAGTTGCTACAACTTAGGCTTCCTTCACTACACATGATCAGGAGATTCTGGTTACATTACTGGCCTCATTCTCTTTATCCAAACACCTCATGCTGGATACACACGCTGCGTTTGCGCACTCCATTTTCCTCATTGGCCATGTTTGCAAAAAACCAATTGACGGGAAAATGGAGTGCGCAAACGCACCGTGTGTATCCAGCATAATGCACAGTTCAAACTCCCTCGCCACACGGGCCACCAACAGTGCATGTATTCTCAGGCAACATACATTAAAGCGAGACTGATTTTAATTTACATCCATTTCACTGTTTGTGGGCCTTCAGGCCAATGCTTTCTGCAGTGTGTGGTCAACTTGTTATACATAACCTATTGGCATGGTCACAGTACCAAGCGCCCAACTACAATGATGGCTGAGAACTTCACACTCAGACAGCATTATAATATTCCAATAGTCAATGTGTAAGTAAGGACATAGTGAATGTTCTCAAAACATTTGGGGGACAAAAAGTCGCCCTACACAATGTCAACTAATCTATTGGTGGCCATACCTCAGTATGAATTGTTTGGTTTCAACAAAGTACTCTTCAAAGGACAGTAATGTATGAACCTAATAAGATGCATGTTTTTTAAAGATTAACACTCTTAATAAGGTATACCCCTAAAAGAAAAAAAATGGAACTGCAATGTGTGGCCCCAAAAATTATTTATTCAAAATTTGGTTGAGCAAAGCATTCTGGCGTTCAGATATTTCATTTTGCCTTTCAATGGCTTCAACCATTCTGGCTTGAGTGAGGTTTTGACGCTCAACACCATCAGCCAACCGCCCCAAGATCGCATTTTGGGTTTCCCCAACCCGAGCCATCCGGCTCAGAATTAAGTTCTGGCGATTAAGACCCTCGGCCAAACGCAGGTGGATCGCCTCTTGGCCCACTCCAGCATTGGCCAGTCTCTGCACATTTCCCCCCATGTCCGTAGCAGTACGATTGAAGGTGACAAAGTCCTGGTGGAAGCGGGCCATGTGTTCCTCCATGAGTCCCCGATAGTCCTGTTGGGCCTGCAGAAACTGCCGGGAATGCCACCGGTCGTTATTATAGTCGGCCCGCGTGTAATTAGTGGAATGGGAGGAGGTGCCGGAGCTGGCCTGGTCAGACGTTGGTGACAGAATAGGTATAGTGGTGTTGGATTCTGCAGAGACATGAAGGTTGAGGTTTGGCCCTGGCAATTCACCCATCCCATCCGTGCCACTAGGCAGTGACATTTCATCACCTAGGAAGAGAAGAGTAAATGGTTTCTAAGTCGAAGTTTGCAACAACCCAAACAACCTTTCCCAAAAAACAAGACATTACAAATACAAGAAATTAAAAAATCGGGTCAGCATGCACAGGCTCCAACACAATGACAACATCATGATTTGAGTCAGTGTGAGCTATAGTTGAAAATGAACAGAAAACAAATCCAAACCATCACTTTTGCATTTACATACTGTCACAATGGCCCGCAATGTTTAATACAAAGAAATACGTTTCCTGACCCGAAAGTTAATGTACTGCATAACATTGCAAAGCGTGTGATGCGGCTTTAAAGGAAAACCAGATTGAGAGGGATATGGACTAATATGGATGTTTCCTTGAAAACAATAACAGTTGCTTAACAGTGCTGATGATGTATTTGCCTGTCTTCATGGTCAAATGAGATGTCTCAAATCCTTGATAACTTTGACCACAGCACATGATCGACATGCTTCTTCAGGGGCAGTTGCACTAAATATTAGGGACACACAAACAGCAAAGTCATGCAACTTATTTAGTTCCAAAGGAAATGCTATTGACTTTTGAAGGCCACAAATCACAAAACTAGAGTGCCGGTTATATACAGCTGCATCCCTGAGTGTGATGGAATATGCTGTGAAATCAGTGCCCAAACACTGCCTACACCATTGTTGTAGTCAAATCTTTACTTTCAATCAATACATGCATAACATTTCAAAAATTGACGGGGCCTTTGGGAGTGGCTCTATAGTGGCACTCAAATGGATGACAGTAGCAGCAAAACATTCCCGGCTACTGACAGCACAAGTCACCCTGTGTCCCCCCCCCCCCCCCAGCTTTTTGTGCAGCACTTGACTGCTGCTTCATATAACTTCCTGGCACGGCACAAACTTGACACACTACACCACCCTCTGTTTAAAAGTAAAGCACCAATAAGTGCAGATGGAGGCCAGCGCAGAGAAGAAGCAACAGGGACAGAGGGGGACTACCGCTCAGCAGAGCTGGTAATGTATGAGTGGTGTGTGTGGAAACCACAAGGCATTGGCAGCATCTCCACAGATATTGATCATTTTCATACTGAAATACAATCACATTCTGTTGCCAGTGAAGCCAGCCATACAATCCCTGTATCATCAAATGTTTGCCCTGAGTGATCTGTTGGTTGGATGTGCTCTCAAAAATACCAGTATATGCCAGCTGTTCCTTTTGGCACCCTTTAATGTACGGTTTGCAGACTCAGGTACATGGTACTATTATCTTCACCTTGATTGATTGGAGACATCGACATACATATATACTGCTTCAATGTAACCACCATGGAGGCTGGCCATGGACTCTACAGTGAGAAGCACATACAGACAAAATACACATATCTAATTTGTATGTGCTTCTCACTGTAAAGTACATGGACAGCCTCCATGGTGGTTACATGGAACCAGTCTTGCCAAAACATTACCATGGGGGGGGTGGGGGGGGGGGGGGGGAACCACCTGTGGTGTATCAAGGCTTTGGATCCTATTAACCGTTTCCCCCCTCCTCCGTCCCATGGTGGTGGACACTATCCTCCTCAACCAACTGCTATTGACCTCGGAACCTAGCACACGCAACCACATGCACAGTACGGGTCCTCTTGACAGAAATTGACTACAATAGGCATTCGCCATGCAGCAACTGTAATGCTCAGACACAAGTGGCCAGCATACTACAGTGTGAAGCACGGAAAATGCCTATTCACAACAATCACAATTATAATCGTCACTAAAGTGCCCCCACTGGAGGGGCAAAAGGGTAACATTGCCCAAATAAACAAATGGTCAGCTCTGGGGTCCCTGCCCTGCACCACCAACGACAGAGGAAAAGGTGGGAAGCCTCTGAAGGCTGATGAGGCTTCACACACCCAAGGTCAGTACCAATGCATTGCTGAAACTTAATAGTGAATGTTGTCTGTTTATTTCACCATACCAACAACATATCTTACACAAAATCAAACGCCATGTAGAGGATTAATGTTTGCATTCAGAGATTCCTTCTTTCAATGTGAATTACAACATCTAACCTCCAATGGCAGCATTCCTATTGGTCAAAATTGATAGTCCCTGCAAAATGCCATGCCATGTAGGTGTGGTTGGACATGGAGCATTGTAGATCATACAAGAAAAAGAATGGAGTCAGGCACTAGCAAATCCTTAACAAAGGCGTATATGCTCATGTGCACTCACTACCTCACCAACCCATGTGTCACTTGCCATTCAAGAGCCATTGAAAGGTCCTTTGTGGCAGATTAGCTGCATGCTTT
Source organism: Hyperolius riggenbachi (assembly GCF_040937935.1). Lineage (NCBI taxonomy): Eukaryota > Metazoa > Chordata > Amphibia > Anura > Hyperoliidae > Hyperolius > Hyperolius riggenbachi. The sequence continues at coordinate 130,420,856 of NC_090652.1, read as the reverse complement.
GAGATGTATTGACTGGGAACATTACCCACACACCTCTCCACCGGCCACATGCTACACTGTCACAGTGTTTTCACAAGGAAGATATGTTAGCCAGCAAATCCCTCTTCATATCCTTTTGCCTCAAGGACATATACTAACACATAAAACTCACCAGCACTTGCTGCTCCATGGGAAGCCTCCTCTTGTTGCCATGAGTCAGACTGCAGGCCCTCATCCACACTCGACCCAGAAATCACATGAGCTACACAAAAAGGAGCACACATAGAAAGGTTAGGACACTAGGCAACACAGCCAGCTCCTCGGCTGCCTTGTTCAACAGCAGTTTCTACATACACAGGAAACTCACCAGCACTTGCTCCTGCCGGAGATAAGTCCACAGATTGGAGGGTCAGCAGAACCACTGCAGCATCACTCCCCGAGGCAGCATCAGAGCGAACAACAGCTACACCAAAGGAAGAGGAACACAAAGGTTAGGACACTAGGCAACACAGGCTGCTCCTCCACTGCCTTGTTCAACAGCAGTTTCTACATACACAGGAAACTCACCAGCACTTAGTTCTGGCGGAGGTAAGGCCACAGATTGGCCAGGCAGAAAAGACAGTCCAGCATCTGTCCCCGAGGCAGCAGCAGCATCAGAGCGAACAACAGCTACACCAAAGGAAGAGGAACACAAAGGTTAGGACACTAGGCAACACAAGCTGCTCCTCCACTGCCTTGTTCAACAGCAGTTTCTACATACACAGGAAACTCACCAGCACTTAGTTCTGGCGGAGGTAAGGCCACAGATTGGCCAGGCAGAAAAGACAGTCCAGCATCTGTCCCCGAGGCAGCATCAGCATCAGAGCGAACAACAGCTACACCAAAGGAAGAGGAACACAAAGGTTAGGACACTAGGCAACACAGGCTGCTCCTCCACTGCCTTCTTCAACAGCAGTTTCTACATACACAGGAAACTCACCAGCACTTAGTTCTGGCGGAGGTAAGGCCACAGATTGGCCAGGCAGAAAAGACAGTCCAGCATCTGTCCCCGAGGCAGCAGCAGCATCAGAGCGAACAACAGCTCCACCAAAGGAAGAGGAACACAAAGGTTAGGACACTAGGCAACACAGGCTGCTCCTCCACTGCCTTGTTCAACAGCAGTTTCTACATACACAGGAAACTCACCAGCACTTAGTTCTGGTGGAGGTAAGGCCACAGATTGGCCAGGCAGAAAAGACAGTCCAGCATCTGTCCCCGAGGCAGCAGCAGCATCAGAGCGAACAACAGCTACACCAAAGGAAGAGGAACACAAAGGTTAGGACACTAGGCAACACAGGCTGCTCCTCCACTGCCTTGTTCAACAGCAGTTTCTACATACACAGGAAACTCACCAGCACTTAGTTCTGGCGGAGGTAAGGCCACAGATTGGCCAGGCAGAAAAGACAGTCCAGCATCTGTCCCCGAGGCAGCAGCAGCATCAGAGTGAACAACAGCTACACCAAAGGAAGAGGAACACAAAGGTTAGGACACTAGGCAACACAGGCTGCTCCTCCACTGCCTTCTTCAACAGCAGTTTCTACATACACAGGAAACTCACCAGCACTTAGTTCTGGCGGAGGTAAGGCCACAGATTGGCCAGGCAGAAAAGACAGTCCAGCATCTGTCCCCGAGGCAGCAGCAGCATCAGAGCGAACAACAGCTACACCAAAGGAAGAGGAACACAAAGGTTAGGACACTAGGCAACACAGGCTGCTCCTCCACTGCCTTCTTCAACAGCAGTTTCTACATACACAGGAAACTCACCAGCACTTAGTTCTGGCGGAGGTAAGGCCACAGATTGGCCAGGCAGAAAAGACAGTCCAGCATCTGTCCCCGAGGCAGCAGCAGCATCAGAGCGAACAACAGCTACACCAAAGGAAGAGGAACACAAAGGTTAGGACACTAGGCAACACAGGCTGCTCCTCCACTGCCTTCTTCAACAGCAGTTTCTACATACACAGGAAACTCACCAGGATTTTGGGCAGAAGGTGATGGGCCCTCTACTGATTGTGGGATGCTAGCTGACACTCCAGCATGAGCCTGAAGGCCAGACCCACCTTCACCTACAATTTGGACAGAGAGAAAAAAAGCATTATAAATGTCATAAGCATACTCAAACACGTGTTCACTTTCCAAGAAAACAGCATCATGAATTACCCTCATCCGAAGCTGCGGAGGTTGGCGCGTCAGCATCGTACCCACCCCGGATGCCATGCAGGGCCTCAGTCATCAAATGTGGCTCAACCACCTGCTCATAATCCAGTAACGTCAGGAATGCGGGGGGACCACCACCGGTACCAAGGCTATGTTGAACAAACAAAAAACAACAACAAATAATTAGACCACTACAACTAAACAGTCTGCACTATCCTGATAATCCTGTCTGTGTGACTGGGATCCAGTGGCAAACATTCAACATGCACTTCACATGCTAGTATTTTAACCCGACACATACTGCATGCACCTTTGTAATGTCGAATTCACACACTACTGCAGCCTTTAATGTGTGTACACACGTCAGTTCAAAGTGTGGGCCACATGAAAGCTCACAGACCAATATTACCCCCTTCCATGTAGTATGAGAGACATACCTTCAGAGTCTAGACTATGGAGCTGAACTCCACCTCACATACAAAACTTAGAAAGAGGATGGACACAAAGATGCTGGACACATGCAACAGATCAGTATGTGGCCAAATTCAGTTGATGCAAAATACATTCAAAGACTATGATATCTGCCGATTTCACACACACGTTCTTTAATGGGCCATCATGTGCAGATCACACAATTGTATGCAGATGTGCATATACAACCTGGTTGATTGGAACTGCAGATAATTGTCCCTTCAACAAGGTGTCTCTGAGATGTGCAGATATCAATTTGAAATGCATTTAGCAGCAACGGATAGCAGGAAGTGATATTTAGATGCTAATTATGTTTCTAATGTGTCCTACATCTTTGTGTGCATCATCTTGCAAAGATTTTTAAATGATGGGTAGTTCAGCTACATAGATGAGACCGTGTTGAGTATGGCCCTAATACTACATGGAAGGTCTTAAAATTGCGAGGAGAAATGTCATTTGAAAAAGACTTTGATCTGACATGTGTAGGCACCTTTACTGTTCTGCAGGAGTCATCATAAAATGGCTGCGCAAAGGACTCCTTGTTACCTGAAAACAAAATGGAGCATAGCATTGCTTGTTATGTTCTGAAAGGGAAAAGTGTTGTTGCAACGTTTGGGATACATCCATGTTTGCTACATACCATAAGCAAACAGAGATGTCTGTCCACTTCTACAATACAACTGTAATCAAATTAGAATAACAAACACAATACCAGGGGTTATGTGGCCCCGTGGTTTAGGCCTATGTTTCCCAAACTTACAGTGACTAAAGCATGATATGCAGCCATTTTGTGCTATTGTAATCACAACACTTGTGGCAGCCTCAATATCCCTGTAGCTTCACTGGGTTTGAGGTAATCCAAAACAATGTCAATCACTCAGTGTACAGGGTCACTTTAAAAACGAGAAGTCATCAACTGAGAGTGATTTGTTGAATGCCATTTGTAAGACCAAGTAAAAACACAAACCAGCACACCTGCCCTGCTGATGCATATGTATGAATTAGTTATACTGTTCCAACACACAAACACATAAAGGTACACCAAATTAGTCACACAAATCCATGCACTCATGCATGCTTGCTCAGGGCCTGTGTCCAAGGACCATAGGCAAATTATCAACAGCACAAGCAGCCAAGTGGGATTGCATGAAACCTTACACATATGTCCGCCTACACATCTTGAACAATCAATTAGCGGTTTGACACATCCAACATACGGAAGTGCGGATTCAGGAAGAGCTGAGAGTTGTGCCTTGTACCAATTCATACATTACAGACTGGCCTTATGTACATATGTAACAATCACAACACCAACACCAACAGCCATGCAGACACTAAACACAACTATATGACATATCATCAAAACTGGATGCATGCTGGTGCAGGCAGTCAAACAGCAAACATTTCCACAATATAATTGCAAATTCACACTGCAAAATACCATTAACTTCGTTATCCATCTTGACATGTGTGGCTTACAATTGCATGTCGTATAAAAGGGAACTGCTAAAGGGCTGAATCTGAGTGGGGTGGGTCACCACACTTAGGTCCTTTTTCCACTACCCTGCAATTTGGTTGTGATTGCAAATGGCAATTGTAAGCCAATCGCTATTGCATTTAATTGTGAAAAACAGCCCTTGCCAATCGCTATTGCATTTAATTGTGAAAAACAGCCCTTGCAAATTGCTGCTGCAGTTTCCATTTGTTTAATGTACCATTAAACAAATGGAAACTGCAGCAGCAATTTGCAAGGGCTGTTTTTAAAAATTAAATGCAATAGCGATTGGCTTTTAATTGCCAGTATGCGATTGCAAGTGACCTACTCTACTCATTAGAGTACAGCTCAATGGCATACCAAATGCGGCAGGCCACCAATTGTGCTTTTACCAACATTGCATGTCAAGCGGATGGCACTTGTGGACCTTTTCCGCTAGCGCATTTGCGCTAGGTGAAGTGCCAAATGGAAAAGCGCTACTGATTGTACAATCACTAGGGTTTGCTAAATAACATATGAATGGCGGTAGGTTATTTCCACTACCGTGGTTTGCTTTTGCAGCAAACGCAATAGCGCCATGGATCCAAATTTCCCTCCATTTTGCTAGGCACTACAGCATAACATCGGGAACGCAATGGCCTGAACTTTCTATAACATTCGAGATACAGCAATCGCTAGCGTTCAGCGTGAACGCTAGCGATTGCTAGTGGAGAACGGCCCTAAGAAATTGCTGCTGCAGTTTCCATTTGCTGCATGTACCTTGCCTTTTCCCAAAAAAATGCACAGTGCAGGCGAGTGGCAAAAGGGCCTTTGTGTGAGCCAATAGCGATGCGATGTTGGTAACCGTGCAATCATCATCCTGCAGCGTTTAGTATGCGATAGAGCTGTATGCAATTGCAATGTACTATAATGAGTATAGTAGCTCAAACACAATAGCATACTGTACATTGAAAAGCAATTGCCATTTGGATTTGCAACGCCATTTCATCCTGCAAATCCGCACAAAAAGTATGCTCAGCAAATCAAACACTCAGAAAAATAACCACTTGGGAGCTGGTTGACACAATTTAGGGATAGAGAAGCTGGGCTCATTCACACTTATAATGGCAAAATGGCGCACATTATGGGTAGCCTTTTGCAGGAGTGGTTTGGCGGCCATTCAGACAAAAACATCACTTAACACGGTTTATGAACAATCGCAATTAGCATTCGATCCACACTAATCACCAACGCTACTTGAGGAGCACTCATCGCCACCAAACCACAGCGTTTTACAAAAAATGCTAATGCAGCAGTTTGACCACTGCCACTCGCTACATTGGGTAGCGGATTGTGTCAAACCACTAGCTTTTTCCCGTGAGTGCAAATTGTGCAACTCATGCTGAGCAGAGATTTGGCCCTTTAAGAATGTTTGAAATCTCAAACAACTAAAGGTGCATACACACATCAGACTATAGTCTTTGGAAAATGAAAGATCAGACACCAATCTTAGCACCCTTCATGTAGTATGAGAGCCACACCTTCACAGTCTATTGTATGGAGCTGAAATCCCCATCACACCAAAATCTTTGCAAGATGCTGCACACACTCAAAAGATCAGTAGCTGGCAAAGATCTGCTCCTGCAAAATATCCATTCCTGCAAATTGCAAAAATAGTCAATGAGATATGCCGAACACCATACACACATGATTTCACTAACATTCATCTGCAGATCAGATCCACCAGGATGGATTTGCAGATCTGCGGAAGATTTGCTTGATAACAGCTAAATCGTGTGTATGATGATCTGCCAATCTCATGGCCGATCATTGCAATTTGCAGGAATGCATTTTTGCAAGAACACCTCTTTTGCAGATACTGATGTTTTGGGTGTGTACAGCATCTGTGTGTGCAGCATCTTGCAAAGATTTTTATCTGATGTGTAGTTCTGCTCCATAGAAAAGAGTGTGTAGAGTATGGCTGTCATACTACATGAAGGGTGGTAAGATTGGTCTGTGATCTTTCATTTCACAAACACTATAGTCTGATGTGTGTATGAGCCTTAAGACTCTTCAGAAAAACACTAAACGCTAGGTGAAGCGCTACACAAAACATAACCAAAACCGATTAAAGGGAACCAGAGTCCATAGCAAAAGATTGTATACATAACTTCCAGCCCCATACACACGGATCACTCCCACAACGCCGTCCTTTGTTGGTTGGATCCGCTGGTACAAGGGTCCGTCATGTCCGCCAGTCAGCGGCCAGATGCGGCCAATGTACCACATCACACGGGGAGCCCTCCATATCCATACACATGACACAGCTTACTGCGCAGCCGCCTGCGATCGGGTATGGAGGCGCCCTGTGATGCAGACAATTGTCCGCGTCCCACAAAAGTGACTGGAGCCGGTACCGACCATCCAGGAAGTGGAGGATGGCGGCGTGGGAGCCAGTGTTGGCAACTCATCCCTTTAAGTAATGACACATGAATTATGCTTGGTTTGGGGCTAGGTGGATGCAGTTAAGGCACTGATTATGTCCAAATAGCCCCTGAACCGGTATAACTTACATATGACACTAATTAAAGGGCTGAGTTGGCAATACTGGTGATAGCAATCCAGACTTATGGCCCTTTAACAACCCAGATATATGGCAAAGCTTACACTTCACACAATTTTGCACATCTCAGATTCCCTTGAAACATATGCTAGCATTTAGTGGATGTGCTAGCTGGTTTTGCTATGTGACAGGCCGCAAATAATAAAAAATTGTGCTTATGCATTGCATTGCCCATTATACTAATAAACGGTTAAGATTGGATCAAATTTACTTTAAACATGGATGGCCAACATCAATTACACTACCACATATTTGTGACTTCCGTTGTGGAAGACAAATAATATACATGCCACCAATTCAATTGACCATTATTGTAGTTTAGCACATGGTTAATTAACTAACATTGTTTGAAAAAATACACATGCTTTAAAAACTTACGCGTATTGACGCAGCTTGGTCAACTTCTTGCGCAGCCGCAGCTTGATATCCGCAAACCGCTTGCGGCATTGCTGCTCGGTACGCTGGCGATGGTCAACAGCGCACACTTCTGTGCAAATCGTTCGCCACAGGCGGTTCTTTGTGGCCACATCGGTCCTGCCAGAATTGCGCCCGTACAGATCGTCAAATCGCAGCACTACCTCCTCACACAGTGCCAAGTTCTCGGCCTCAGAGAACCGGATCCCCCTTCTCCGGGGCTCTTGGCTGGTGGTCTGGTGAGAGCTCCTCTGAGTGCCGGAGGTGCCAGGATGGGGGCTAGGACTGCAGTGGCGGTAACTGCCACCTCGGGGACTGGTGCGACGGGGACTGGGACTGCTGCGATGGGGACTGTGGCGACGGGGACTGCGGCTGCGGTCAGAGCCAGGCCGATCGGATCGGCCACTACGGCCATGACGAGCAGGGGTGGGCGACTGCACCTGGGAAGAAAGGCGCAAGCTTCTCCTCCTATTTGCATCCATGTCAACCCACAAAAAAACAGCCTCCAACTAATCATTTAATACACACAATAAATAGCTCAATTGAAATCAACAATAGAATTAATTACATGTAATATCATTTTCGCGCGAAGACGCCGAACGCGCGTACGCGAGCACGCGAGCACGCGCCGGCGAGATTTTCAAATGTCCAGGCATCGCGCGAAGAGCAGTACTTCGCGTGAAGAGCCCCGGTTCACGCGAAGCACAACGCTCTTCGCGCGTGTGCAAAATAGCGCGCGAGCACACATTTTCCGCGCGAGTCCGCACATCGCGAGCCACGGCGTACGCATGTCCGCGCGCAAACGCAAGGGCGCGCGAAAACTGGGTTATCACCGCTTTGTGAATCGAGCCCTAGGCATGATAAGTTTAGATAAGTTTAGATCGCTTGCAAAGTCTCGCACGCAAAGCAGTGCCATTAAACTTTATACGAAGTGCACCAGACTTTGCTAGCGTAAAACTTTTGATCAGCTGTGCACTGCGGTGCTAACCCAGTTGGCGCTTAAACTTATCATGCCTAAACTTATCACACCTAAACTTATCATGCCTAAACTTATCACACCTAAACTTATCACACCTAAACTTATCATGCCTAAACTGAGTTTAGGCATGATAAAGGGCTTTTCACCAGCGTGCTAACTGTTAGCACTGCTTTGTGAATCAGGCCCAAAGTCTCTAACTGGGTTAGCACCGATTTGTGAATTGAGCCCTATGTGTGGGAGCATGAGGAGAGCCTTCAAATCACTCAAAAAAAAAAAACCTTTAACCACTTAAAGAGGAACTGTAACCAAGGATTGAACTTCATCCCAATTAGTAGCTGATACCCCCGTTTCCCATGAGAAATCTTTTCCTTTTCTCACATAGATCATCAGGGGACTCTGTATGGCTGATATTGCAGTGAAACCCCTCCCACAGTGTGATGTCAGCACCCAGGTACTGACATCACACTGCGGAAGCCTTGTTGCATTCTGGGAAATAACAGCTGTTTCTAACTGCCAACAATGCATCATCTCTTTTTTCAGACATCACCTGCTAGCAGGAAAAATGTTGCCATGTGATAAATGTCAGAATGCAGATCAGGGAGCGGAAAGATTTTACAATGGGCAAACACTGACTAAATAATGAATAAATAATTATTGTAAAAATTAAGCATTTTTTTTATTACATTATTTTCACTGGAGTTCCTTTTTAAGTCTATCTGGTTGACTATAGTCTCAGACTCACATAGGGAAACCTTAGTTAGGCTCTTGTAGGCTTTTTAGCTTGCTCCTTGCTGATTCTTATTGCTAAAAAAGCACCCCTCAACAGCTCTTTTGAGAGCTAATCTTGTTCTTGTGATCTATTTTTTTTTTCTTTTTGTGTGGCCCACTTGCATTATATACAGCCCTGTCAGTCAGTCGCAGCTGGCCTTTGGCCCTTGGTGGTATAATTACTGCTGTGCCAGGTGCACATTATAATACGCATCACTGCATACTATACCTACTACCTGTTGTTCAGTTCAGTGCACTCACCTACCTACGTGAGCACACGCAGTGTCACTGTGCTGTCTGATACCTGTCTGTGTGTGACAGGTGCACATTGTAATACCCATCACTGCATATACCTACTACTTGTTGTTCACTTCAGTGCACCCACCTACCTACATGAGCGCATGCAGTGTCACTGTGCCTGTCCGGTACCTGTCTGTGTGTAACAGGTGCACATTGTAATACCCATCACTACATATACCTACTACCTGTTGTTCACTTCAGTGCACCCACCTACCTACGTGAACGCACTCAGTGTCACTGTGCCTGTCCGGTACCTGTGTGTGTGTGTAACAGATGCACATTGTAATACCCATCACTGCATATACCTACTACCTGTTGTTCACTTCAGTGCACCCACCTACCTACGTGAGTGCATGCAGTGTTACTGTGCCTGTCCGGTACCTGTGTGTGTGTGACAGGTGCACATTGTAATACCCATCACTGCATATACCTACTACCTGTTGTTCACTTCAGTGCACCCACCTACCTACGTGAACGCACTCAGTGTCACTGTGCCTGTCCAGTACCTGTGTGTGTGTGTGACAGATGCACATTGTAATACCCATCACTGCATATACCTACTACCTGTTGTTCACTTCAGTGCACCCACCTACCTACGTGAGCACATGCAGTGTCACTGTGCCTGTCCGGTACCTGTGTGCGTGTGACAGGTGCACATTGTAATACCCATCACTGCATATACCTACTACCTGTTGTTCACTTCAGTGCACCCACCTACCTACGTGAGTGCACACAGTGTGATATACCACTCCGTGCATACCTGTAAACTGCACCTGTGTGACTGCACATTGTATTAGTCAAGTCAGTACATACCCTTTACTTCATCCTCCCTGATATGGACAAAACAGACAAAACAGGTAGAGGCAGACCCAGAGGAAGGTCACCCAGCAGGTCTGTGCGAGGTGGTGCTGATGTGATTTTGTGCGGCCCTGGACCAAAGTACAGTGCTCAGGAGAAGGCACGTCCCATCAACTCCCAAGATTGTCAGGATATGGTTGACTATTTAACACAGAACACCTCATCTTCTGCAGCCACCAGCACTACTCCAAGTACCACATCCACTACATTTGACAGTTTGCAGGAGTTATTTGATGGGGAAATCACTGATGCACAGCCATTACTGTTACAGCCAGATGAAGGCGCTAAGCAAGTTACACCACCTCATATGTCTGAGTTCGGCGACACTATGGACGTAAGGTGTGAGGAGGAGGATGATGAAGTACCTGCTGTTGGTGCAGTTTTGGAGATGTCTGAGGCAAGCGACGCTGGGCAGGATGATTATGATGATGACGATGATATGGATGCCACGTATGTTCCCAATAGCAGAGATGAACAGGGGGACAGTTCAGAGGGGGAGTCAGAGAGGAGTAGGAGGAGACAAGTTCGAAGGCACATGGAGAAAAGGCCCAAACTGCAATGGTTAGAGGACCAGAGGAAAAGCAGCACACAAAAGAAAAGCCACGCTCCTTCTCCTCTTCCTCCTTCAGGTGCAGCATCTTCAGCCGCTTTCTTCCTTGCACCTTCACAGCCACCCTCCTCCACTCCGCCTCTGACCTTGAGCGGTTCCTGCTCCTCTGCCCACAACAGCCAGGTGTCTGTGAAGGAAATGTTTGAGTTCAAGAAGCCAATTTCTGCCAGTCACCCCCTTGCCCGGCGTCTGACAGCTGGCTTGGCGGAACTGTTAGCTCGCCAGCTGTTACCATACCAGCTGGTGGACTCTGAGGCCTTCCATAAATTTGTGGCCATTGAGACACCGCAGTGTAAGATACCAGGCCACAATTATTTCTCTAAAAAGGCGATACCCAAACTGTACCGTGAAGTTGAGAGGCAAGTGGTGTCACCTCTGGCACACAGCGTTGGGTCAAGGGTCCACCTGACAACGGATGCCTGGTCTGTGAAGCACGGTCAGGGAAGGTGCATTACTTACACAGCCCATTGGGTCAACCTGGTGACTGATGGCAAGCAGGGAGTACGTGGCTGTGCAGCGAACCAACTTGTGACACCTCCACAGCTTGCAGGCAGGCCTCCTGCCGCCTCCCCCTGCTACATCCTCTTCGCTGTCATCATCCCCCTCCTCCTTGGCTGAGTGGCAGTTCAACTCTTCTGGTGCTGCGATCTCCTCTCTAGCTACACAGCCCCAGCTCCCCAGGGCCTATGCTGCAAGCCAGGTACGACGGTGTCACGCCATCTTAGACATGTCTTGCCTCAAAGAGGAATCTGTCATTCAAAGATTTGTGTCAAAGTACCCAGGCTTAGAGGACGTCCTGAAGCAGGCCAGGAAGTTGTGTGGGCATTTCAGGTGGTCTTACACGGCCATGGCACACTTTGCGGACATTCAGCAGATAAACAAGTTGCTGGTGAGATGCCTGATTTGCGACAGCCCGACTCGCTGGAATTCGACCCTCCTTATCAGGGCCGGCCCTAGACTTTTTGCCGCCTGAGGCAAATTTAGAAAAAAATTTACGCCGCGATGGACGACGATGCAGGAAGTTACGTCAGTGGAGCGCACGCTGGAACGCGGAAAAGGTGAGTCCTCCCCGCCCGTGCTTCTTACTATCGGGCATCAGCTACTTCCTATTTACAGCTGGAGGGGAGCGCAGATCGGGGGACCCAGGCGAGGGAGAGGGTCCGACCCCCTTCCCCACCGCTAGGCCCAATACCTCCGTCCTGCCCGCTACCCCTCCGGCTCGGCGGCCGGATCCCCCGCTCCCACGGACGGGCGGGTGCCGCCCCTAGACGTTTGCCGCCTGAGGCAAAAGTTTCACCCCGCCTCATGAGCGGGCCGGCCTTGCTCCGTATGTTAAAACAGGAGAAAGCCGTCACCCAGTACCTCTACAACTACAGTAGAAGGATACACTCTGGGGAGATGGGGATGTTCTGGCCCAACAACTGTACACTCATGCGAAATGAATGCAGGCTCATGCGGCCGTTTGAGGAGGTGACCAACCTGGTGAGTCGCAGTGAAGGCACCATCAGCGACTTGATCCCGTTGCTTACTTCCTGGAGCATGCCGTGCGTAGATTGATGGATAAAGCTGTGTAGCAGTGTGAACAGGAACAGTTACGGGAGGAAGCGTTGTGTGAAAAATTCTCATCAGAACCAAATGTTTCCTCAACACCTGCGGCAGCACAGAGGGGGAAGGAGGAAGAGATGGAAGAGTTGTGTGGGGAAGAGGAGTCAGACACGGATGATGAGGAAGGCATTTCTTTGGAGGAGGCGGCAGAATAACAACCACAGCAGGCGTTACAGGGGGCTTGTGCTGCTCAATGTTCCCGTGGAATTGTTCGTGGCTGGGAGGAGGAGGAGGACATACCTGACATCACTGAGGAAGAGTAGGAGGAGATGGATAATACGTCTGGATCCAACTTTGTGCACATATACTGGTTAAACTCGATGAACGTATGTCTTTTTTCAACCAAAATAACTATGTAACTATGTAACCTTAGCCCTTCTGGATCCACCCTCCACCAATGCCTGGACCGGCAGGTAGCCGACTACCTTGCCTTAAGTGTGGATGTAGACACTGTGAGCAGCGATGAACCCTTGGACTACTGGGTGCGCAGGCTTGACCTGTGGCCAGAGCTGTCTCAATTTGCCTTCCAACTTCTGTCTTGCCCTGCCTCAAGCGTCCTGTCAGAAAGGACCTTCAGCGCAGCTGGAGGCATTGTCACTGAGAAGAGAAGTCACAAAAGTGTTCAGTACCTCACCTTTATTAAAATTAATGAGACATGGATCCCAGAGGCCTACTGCCCGCCCCAAGACTAAGTCAGTCCCCACACACAGCATCTCTGCTTGCATGCTGTGTGACTGCCTGCCCCATGACTAAGTCGCTCCCGACACAGCGCCTCTGCCTGCAGGCCGCTTGACTGCCTTCTCCGCCACCACCAACAGGGTCCAGGACTCCAGGTGGATTCCTGAATTTTTAAGGCTAGCAGCGGCCGCTATAATATTTTTTCTGGTGCGTGTACATGCCTGCCTAATTTTTCTGGCTGCACTGCAGCTGCAAAAACAAAAGGCTTGTACATGTGCCAATTCCCCTTCATGATCATTACCTTGCCACGGTGAAGGGGCTTGCGTATCACAATGAAGCAATGACTGACAGCTATATGAGTGTCTCAGGGGGGGGGGGGGGGGGCACAGCCAAGATAATAAGGCCGTTGCTTCATTGTGGAAAGACCAAATGTGATCAGCTGGGCAGTCAATGTTTTTGTATCATTGAACTACCACCGCCCGGCGACCATATGGGCTTGAAAACCAACACGGCCTGCACTCTTGCCATGGTGCGCATCAGTCCAGCATAGCCATCACAACACAAACAGCTGTTTGCGGTGCATTGCACAGTGACTTTGGTGTGTCAGTGTGAAGCAGTACTCTAATTACACTCCCTGATTGATGTATACACATGCAAGATGTTTTAAAGCACTTTAGGCCTGCAATTTAGCATTCAATGTGATTTCTGCCCTTAAAACGCTGCTTTCCGTCAAATCCAGATTTTTCCCCGGGACTTTTGGCGTCCATCCCACTCCGCCACTCCAAACATCTTTTCCATCACTTTTGTGGCCAACATAGGTGTTTCTAGTTTTCAAAGTTCGCCCCCCCAAACCGAACTTTTGCTGATGTTCGCAAACTGAAAATTGAAGGTTCGGGCCATCAGTGTAATAAAAATAAAACCCTTAATTCTGTCTCCTGCTGCTGGCCACCGGCACCACCTGTAACTCCACCACTGCCCACTGGGAACACACGCTACATGCCACCATGCCACATCTTCTTGCTGGCTCTTCAGTGCTACAATATCCAGAGAGCACTGGCAATGCATCTTTGAGTCTCCTGCTGGGGCTCCATGTTGGTGATGGCTTTTAACCAATGACAATGCTCCCTAAGGAGTATTTTCATAGGTCAGTTTATTGGACCAATGAAAATTCTCTTTATGGAAAATTTTCATTGGTTGAAACCCTGGACCAATGGGGAGCCCCAGTGGTAGGCTCATAGATGCTTTGCTGGGCCTTCCTGAATAGTATAGTGCTGGAGATCTGACAAGAAGAAGCTGTATGTAGTCCCAGTATGCAGCGCAGAGCAATAGGTGGTCTTGGCTGACAGCAGCAGAGACCCCCAGATGCCTGGCTCCTTCTAGGTAAATAGGTATAGAGTGTCACATTTGAAACTCTACCTTTCTAATGTTCATAGGTACTTAGGGCTTGATTCACAAAAGCGTGCTAACTGTTATCACACCAGTGAAAAGCTTCTTATCACGTGCAAACTGCCTCTCCACGCACTAATGCGCGCGTAAGAGTTTGCGCGCATAAAGTTTAGTGTGCATAACGGTTTGCGCGCGTAAAGTTTTATGCGCACTACTTCATGTGCAAAATCAGCTGCTTCGCGTGCTAAGTAGTGTGATAAGCATACTTTGCACGCGAAGCAGCTGATTTTGCATGCAAAGTAGTGCGGGTAAAACTTTACGCGCGCAAACTTTTACGCGCACTAAAATAGCACGCGAACAGTAACGCGAACAGTCGTGCAAACTACTTAGCCCCCTAGTTTGCACGTGAAAAGCTATTAGGCATGCTAACTGTGTTAGCACCCTTTAGTGAATCAAGCCCATAACCTCTGCTGGGTCATCCCCTCAACTATCTCTTCAACCAGGGATAAGTTGGCTACTTTCCATGACATTTCCAATTTTTAAATGATAATGCTGAATTTCGATTAAATGCATTGTACTAGTGTTGGGCGAACACCTGGATGTTTGGGTTCGCGAACGTTCGCCGAACATGGCCGCGATGTTCAGGTGTTCGCGCCGAACTCCGAACATAATGGAAGTCAATGGGGACCCAAACTTTCGTGCTTTGTAAAGCTTCCTTACATGCTACATACCCCAAATTTGCAGGGTATGTGCGCCTTGGGAGTGGGTACAAGAGGGAAAAAATATTTGAAAAAGAGCTTATAGTTTTTGAGAAAATTGATTGTAAAGTTTCAAAGGAAAAAATGTCTTTTAAATGCGGAAAATGTCATTTTTCTTTGCACAGGTAACATGCTTTTTGTCGCCATGCAGTCATAAATGTAATACAGATAAGAGGTTCCAGGAAAAGGGACCAGTAACGCTAACCCAGCAGCAGCACACGTGATGGAACAGGAGGAGGGCGGCGCAGGAGGAGAAGGCCACGCTTCGAGACACAACAACCCAGGCCTTGCATGAGGACAAGAAGCGTGCGGATAGCAATGCATTTTGTCGCCATGCAGTCATAAATGTAATACAGATAAGAGGTTCCGTAAAAAGGGACCGGCAAAGCTAACCCAGCAGCAGCACACGTGATGGAACAGGAGGAGGTGCAGGAGGAGAAGGCCACGCTTTCAGGCGCAACCCAGGCCTTGCATGAGGACAAGAAGCGTGTGGATAGCAATGCATTTTGTCGCCATGCAGTCATAAATGTAATACAGATGAGAGGTTCAATAAACAGGGACCGGAAACGCTAACCCATCACAGATGATCATTGTTCATGTTACTTGGTTGGGGTCCGGGAGTGTTGCGTAGTCGTTTCCAATCCAGGATTGATTCATTTTAATTTGAGTCAGACGGTCTGCATTTTCTGTGGAGAGGCGGATACGCCGATCTGTGACGATGCCTCCGGCAGCACTGAAACAGCGTTCCGACATAACGTTGGCTGCCGGGCAAGCCAGCACCTCTATTGCGTACATTGCCAGTTCGTGCCAGGTGTCTAGCTTTGATACCCAATAGTTGAAGGGTGCAGATGGATTGTTCAACACAGCTACGCCATCTGACATGTAGTCCTTGACCATCTTCTCCAGGCGATCGGTGTTGGAGGTGGATCTGCACGCTTGCTGTTCTGTGGGCTGCTGCATGGGTGTCAGAAAATTTTCCCACTCCAAGGACACTGCCGATACCATTCCCTTTTGGGCACTAGCTGCGGCTTGTGTTGTTTGCTGCCCTCCTGGTCGTCCTGGGTTTGCGGAAGTCAGTCTGTCGGCGTACAACTGGCTAGAGGAGGGGGGGGGATGTCAATCTCCTCTCTAAAGTCTCCACAAGGGCCTGCTGGTATTCTTCCATTTTGACCTGTCTGACTCTTTCTTCAAGCAATTTTGGAACATTGTGTTTGTACCGTGGATCCAGAAGGGTATCAACCCAGTATTTGGTGTTGTCCAGAATGCGCACAATGCGTGGGTCGCGTTCAATGCAGTCTAGCATGAATTGAGCCATGTGTGCCAGAGTCCTGCCAGAATCCTCATCATCCTCTTGTGAGCGTTGTGATAGTTGTGATGCATCATAGTCGTCACCTTCTTCCTGGTCTGCTTCTGCTGACCATTCGCGCTGAATTGTGGAAGTCCAACGTGCACCGCTCTGGCCCTCGTCAGTGGTGACATGAAATTCCTGCTCCAACTCCAGCTGTTCCTCCTCCTCTTCTTCGTCATAGCTGCTGGGGCCAGCGTTTCCTAAAGTAGATGGCCTGATGTTGGTATCATCACGCTGATCGTTTTCTCCTTCAGATTCCCCCAGTTGCATCATGACAGCTGTTTCCTTGATTTTCAACATTGACTTCTTCAGTAAACACAGCAGTGGTATGGTAATGCTGACTGAAGAGTTGTCACTGCTCACAAGCAACGTGGATTGCTCAAAATTTTGGAGGATTTGGCAGAGGTCCAACATGTTGGCCCAATCGGATCCACAGAAGCTTGGCAGCTGTCCGAATGCGCCTCGTTACTGCGCCGTCATGTACTGGACCACTGCACTCTTCTGCTCGCAAAAGCGGGCTAGCATGTGCAGCGTAGAATTCCAGTGCGTAGGGACATCACACAGCAAGCGATGGTGGGGGAGATTGAAGCGCTTCTGCATCTTGGCGAGTGCCCCCGAAGCAGTACTGGAATTTCTACAATGTTTGGCCACTCGTCGCACCTTCAACAGAAGATCGGCCATGCCTGGGTATGTCCTCAGGAACCGCTGAACTACTAGGTTCATCACGTACGCCATGCAAGGGATGTGTGTCAGCTTAGCCAACCTTAAAGCGCAAATGAGATTACTCCCATTATCACACACAACCATGCCCGGTTTCAGGTCCAGCAGTGCCAGCCACAAATCCGTCTGTTCCTTTATTCCCCTCCAAATTTCCTCCCTTGTGTGCTGTTTATCCCCAAGGCCGATCAGCTTCAGCAACGCTTGCTGACGCATGCCAACAGCTGTGCTGCACTGCTTCCATGATCCTACTGCTGCTGGGTTAGCGTTTCCGGATGAGGTACAGCTTTGAGATGCATTGGAGGAGAAGGAGTCAGAGAGGTAGGTGCTGCTGTTGTTATCCAGTGGGAGGGACGGCGGTGCAGCTGTTTGCAGCGTGGGCAACACCCGCGCCGTAGCAGGTGGGGAATCGCTGCCAGGCTCCACAAGGTTCACCCAGTGCGCGGTAAGGGAGATGTATCGACCCTGGCCGAACGCACTCGTCCAGGTGTCAGTGGTGAGGTGAACCTTACAGGCAACTGCATTCTTCAAGCTTCGGGTTATTTTGCTGACCACGTGCTCATGCAACTCAGGCACTGCAGAGCGCGCAAAGTGGTAGCGGCTGGGAACCACGTAACGTGGGATGGCCACTGACATCATGCCCTTGAAGCTGTTTGTCTCCACCACTCGATATGGCAGCATTTCGCAGGCCAGAAGCTTGGCTATGCTGGCTGTTAGTGCCACGGCCCGGGGGTCATTTGCTGGCAATTTCCTCTTGCGCTCAAACATCTCCGAGACAGACAACTGAGGTTGTTAATATTTTTCCCCCTGCTCAGGCGGGTCTTGCACACCTTGCAAATCACCATGGTACCATCCTCACTGCAGTCTTCAAAGAAAGACCAGACTTTGGAGCACCTGCCTTGCTGGTGATTTCTGTTTGCGCCTCTTTTGCGTCTCACTTGAACTTCCACGCTTGTGGTGCCTGAAATTTCGCGCGGCCTACCTTGTGGCACAAGGCGAACTCGTTCAGCAGTGGGTTCTTCAACAGACTCATCTGTGCTGCTACGACGGCGATGTTCTCCTTCACATACAAAATCTGGGTCTGTGTCCACATTGTCCAAACCCTCCTCTTCCATCTCCTCAAACTCGTCATATGTGATTGTGGGCCGCCGCCGTGGAGTAGAGCTCCCCAGAACAACCTCTGCGCAGCTCACTCCAACGTCGTCTTCCAGATCTTCTCAGCCGACCTCCTGCAATTGAAACCCCTCCTGCCCAACTTGCTCTGGGATTTGGGTTTCAAAGTCCTCGGACT
This sequence comes from Hyperolius riggenbachi, assembly GCF_040937935.1. Lineage (NCBI taxonomy): Eukaryota > Metazoa > Chordata > Amphibia > Anura > Hyperoliidae > Hyperolius > Hyperolius riggenbachi. The sequence continues at coordinate 130,402,404 of NC_090652.1, read as the reverse complement.
CGCCTTGCATTTCAGTGCGCGGTGCATTTCCCACAGTAAATGGTTGTGAATCCGGGCACAACATTTCTGGCTGTTCCATTGACCTTTGAAAGGTGGAAGTTTGTTGGGCTGGGAATAGCTCCTGCGAATACCCTATTGTGTCCTGAGGAAATTCTTCGGACTGGTTATTTGGCAGTTGTGTGCGTGGTGTCGCTGCCGGTTGTGTCAGCTTTGTGCCCACTGGCTCCTTGTAACTGGCTGAGGACTTGGACCTTGTGCGTGATATGCTGGTGCTGCTTAACCCACTGCTGGACGCTTGAGAGGTCATCCAATTAATTATCTGGTCCTGTTCTTTTGGATTTGTGAGGGTTGATTTCCTGGACAACATGGGCGGTATTGAGTGGGTTTTCTTCGGTGTTCCACTGTGGCCTGTACGTGAACCGTCAGGGGAAACACCTCTTCCCTTGCCCCTCCCTCTTTCACAGGATTTCTTCTTCATTTCACTTATCCTTAAAGTACACGCTGACTGGCAGCAGTACAGTGGCAGTACAGACATGCTATATAGTGGTGGGTGAGCGGTGTACTACCATTCCCAGCAGCGACAAAGAGCACAATGCTATACAGTGGTGGGTGAGCGGTGTACTACTATTCCCAGCAGCGACAAAGAGCACAATGCTATACAGTGGTGGGTGAGCGGTGTACTACTGTTCCCAGCAGCGACACAGAGCACAATGCTATACAGTGGTGGATGAGCGGTGTACTACTATTCCCAGCAGCGACACAGAGCACAATGCTATACAGTGGTGGGTGAGCGGTGTACTACTATTCCCAGCAGCGACACAGAGCACAATGCTATACAGTGGTGGGTGAGCGGTGTACTACTGTTCCCAGCAGCGACACAGAGCACAATGCTATACAGTGGTGGGTGAGCGGTGTACTACTATTCCCAGCAGCGACACAGAGCACAATGCTATACAGTGGTGGGTGAGCGGTGTACTACTGTTCCCAGCAGCGACACAGAGCACAATGCTATACAGTGGGGGGTGAGCGGTGTACTACTGTTCCCAGCAGCGACACAGAGCACAATGCTATACAGTGGTGGGTGAGCGGTGTACTACTGTTCCCAGCAGCGACACAGAGCACAATGCTATACAGTGGTGGGTGAGCGGTGTACTACTATTCCCAGCAGCGACACAGAGCACAATGCTATACAGTGGTGGGTGAGCGGTGTACTACTATTCCCAGCAGCGACACAGAGCACAATGCTATACAGTGGTGGGTGAGCGGTGTACTACTGTTCCCAGCAGCGACACAGAGCACAATGCTATACAGTGATGGGTGAGCGGTGTACTACTATTCCCAGCAGCGACACAGAGCACAATGCTATACAGTGGTGGGTGAGCGGTGTACTACTATTCCCAGCAGCGACACAGAGCACAATGCTATACAGTGGTGGGTGAGGGGTGTACTACTCTTCCCAGCAGCGACACAGAGCACAATGCTATACAGTGGTGGGTGAGCGGTGTACTACTGTTCCCAGCAGCGACACAGAGCACAATGCTATACAGTGGTGGGTGAGCGGTGTACTACTATTCCCAGCAGCGACACAGAGCACAATGCTATACAGTGGTGGGTGAGCGGTGTACTACTATTCCCAGCAGCGACACAGAGCACAATGCTATACAGTGGTGGGTGAGCGGTGTACTACTATTCCCAGCAGCGACACAGAGCACAATGCTATACAGTGGTGGGTGAGCGTTGTACTACTGCTCCCAGCAGCGACACAGAGCACAATGCTATACAGTGGTGGGTGAGCGGTGTACTACTATTCCCAGCAGCGACACAGAGCACAATGCTATACAGTGGCGGGTGAGCGGTGTACTACTGTTCCCAGCAGAGACACAGAGTGGCAGTAAACACAATGCTATACAGTGGTGGGTGAGCGGTGTACACAGAGTGGCAGTAAACACAATGCTATATAGTGTGGGTGAGCGGTGTACTACTGTTCCCAGCAGTGACACAATGACTGGGGGGACCCTGGCTAGCCTGGCTGGAGAGAGAACTACCCTGCCTGCCTACCCAAAGCTAAACCCACAGACAAATGGCGGAGAAATGACGTGGATCGGGTATTTATTTACCCGAACCACGTGACCCGTTCGGCCAATCAGAGCGCGTTCGGGTCCGAACCACGTGACTCGTTCAGCCAATCACAGCGCTAGCCGAACGTTCGGGGAACGTTCGGCCATGCGCTCTTAGTTTGGCCATATGGCCGAACGGTTTGGCCGAACACCATCAGGTGTTCGGTCGAACTCGAACATCACCCGAACAGGGTGATGTTCTGCAGAACTCGAACAGTGGCGAACACTGTTCGCCCAACACTAGTACTCAGTACAAACTTAGTGGAGCTGGCAGAATAATTTAATGTTTTTACACAGATAGAGGAGTTTCAGCTCTTTAAAATTCCACTAAGTGTACACAAAAGTTGTTTTAAATCATTTATGATGCATTTTAGCACAGGGAACCATAAGAAGGTATGTCATGTTATACCTTTACAAGCATCTCTTTCATTTTGGCTATGATTAAGAGTGTCAGGTTGCCCATTTGTATTGTTTACCTGGAGGAGAAACTCTTCTATCGGAAAAATCAAACCATAGCTTAATTATTTGGCAAGAATGTTTTGCCATAAAATAAAAGTCAGACTTTTGTAAACTTTAGTGTTGTTAATTGTTTCAATGAGAAGTTGTGTCATGTTATATTTTTACAAATACTCTGCTGTGAATGATTTCTAAAACTGCAGTCTTGATAAAGTGATGAGTTGACTATTTGTATTGTTCATCTAGAGGGAAAATACTTTCACTGGTGCTAAACAAACTGAAGTTTATTATTTTGCAAAAATTATTTACAAAAATGTGTTTTAATGACAGCCATGGACCTGGTCACACTGGTCATGTCTTCCTCCTCAGATTCAGATCCCAAACCGACATTGTTTCCAGCTCATAAACTGCATTGGTTTTGTCCAAACTATTTAGACTAGAAATATAAGCTTGTTGGGGGTTGTTTTGACCATATATATTAGCCAAGGGAATCAAAAAAACTCATGCACAAAATTGAGATGCACACAGTCATCTCATCAATGTCAATACATACTTCGAAGTTGAAGTATCATGGCTGAGATCCAAAGTAGCTGACAGAGAAAATAGATCAAGATGATATAATGTGAAATTTAGAGGGATTCCTGAATCAATACAACCTGGAGATTTAATGGTATACCTAAAAAGAATCTTAAAACACCTTTTATTTCCTATATCAATTAAGTTGTTGTTCACCCTTGGTGGAGGGGTGTCACCCCTTTCTTGCTACCACAGAGAGCTACTTCTTAACCCAAGTGAGGTCAGGTCTAATCTCCCCGCCTGCATTTGCAGTGGTTGCCTAAGTGGTAACCCACACTTGAATATTATTTCAGCTATTGAAGTTTGGTTCCTGCAATAAGCCTTTACATACTACACCATAGTGGGCTCTTGGTTGACTCCCCTCCCCCTCTCTCCTTTTTGTATTCAAGCTATTCAAAAAATAGTTCAAGCATTAAACCATGCCTTGACCAAAGCAAAACAAAAAGCTACTTAAATAAGCCTTAACCAAAGCAAAGCTACCTTAAGGAAGTACAGAGGTATTTTCATGCTGGATTCCCACACCGCTGTGCATTGTCTTCTTCTCCATATGCCCCCCCCATACCCCTTCAAAAATTAGGGTTTTGGCTAAAGTCACATTTTCAGACAGGAAAAGGGAGGCTTTCTTCCCTTGTAGCAATGTTCCCTCCTGTCACCCTGCCATTCTCTCCTCTTCTCTGTCCCATTCACTCACCTTAAGGGGTGGGTGAGAGTTGGGAATGAAAGGGTGATAGGAAGGAACATAGCAGGAGGCCAGCCTTTAACTTTCAGAAAATCTTACTGTTACCAAAAGTAAAAATTTTCAAAGGGTGATAATGGAGACTGAGGGGAATGAGAAGAGGAACGGACAATGAATCTGTGGATCCAGCGTGAGCATACCTGAGCTTACATTAGGTACATTTGCCTCGGGTCAAAAAGTATCACAAGTTTACATCATTTTCTGTGGAAACTTTTACATCTAGCCAAGCTTAAGATTAGATACTTCTCTAGAAAAGTGCAAACTGAAACCAGCCTCTAACAAATGGCTCTATAAAGAGGTGCTCCATGATTCCTGGTGTAGTCACAATACAATTAAATATTATAGCTAATATTCCTAAGTACATAAAATGTAGAATTGACATTTTCCAACTCTTTAAAAAGTAAATCCTATGTAAATAGGCCAGATAACCTGGTCAGACCATATTCCAGTAACACGGGTGATTGAGGAAGATGCTGTCATGATCGGTGTCAGCACGCAGAGAGAATCTGATTATTGGCGATCTGCAGTATCACCAAGAATGCAGATATATACCCGATTATTGATGATCTGCAGTATCACCGATAATCCGATATATTGCTAACCTCTGGGCACCAGCAAAAGAACACAATAAAGACAGTAATATATCAGATAGTGTGGAAATGTCCACCACACGGCAATTCCTCAGAGGTGTGGTTACCTCTGAATGGGAACCCCGTGAGTGAGATCCTCTAACCAGGCCGAGTGAGGAATCTCGACCCCCAGCAGTAATCGTCTGCTTGGGGCAGGCGTCTCGGACAGGCAAGCCTCAGAGATAACCCTCCAGTGGGAGACATTCCACTGAAGGGAGAAAGGTCAGACAGGCAAGGGTTCGGCAACAGAGATGTCGGCGGCAGTACAAGAGCAGAAGGCAGAAGAGTAATCGTTAGACAGGCAGAGGTCGGCAACAAGAATCAGATAGGCAAAGGTACAAGATCAGCAAGAGATAGAGTAGTCAGGGATAGCAAGGGTCAAAACACAGATCAATATATTGTTGATGATGGCTTGTAACCAATGACAATGCTCCCTAAGGAGTTTTTTCATAGGTCAGTTTATTGGACAAAAAGCCCTGGACCAATGGGGAGCCCAAGTGGTAGGCTCATAGATGCTTTGCTGGGCCTTCCTGAATAGTATAGTGCTGGAGATCTGACAAGAAGAAGCTGTATGTAGTCCCAGCATGCAGAGCCAGAGCAATAGGTGATCTTGGCTGACAGCAGCAGAGACCCCCAGATGCCTGGCTCCTTCTAGGTAAATAGGTATAGAGTGTCACATTTGAGAGGATGTGACTGATGAAACCTCTTCCTTAATTTCTCAGCATGCATGTGATTCTCTGGTACCCAAGATCTGTCCTCCACCCCATACCCTTTCCAATGGACCAGACAACAGACAGACAAATAACATTGTCTGTCTGTTGTCTGGTCCATTGCGCTTTTCTCCTTGCGGACTCAAAGCGCCAGAGCAGAGCAGCAGCCACTAGGGCGCGCTCTATTGGCAGTAGCAGTGTAAGGGAGACTTGCCAAAGGTCTCCTACTGAATTAGTGCTGGCTTACTGAACAGGCAGAGCCGAGATTCGAACCCTGGTCTCCTGTGTCAGAGGCAGAGCTCTTAACCAGTACACCATCAGCCAACTGCTGATACTGTACGGAATTCTGTACCAGCTGGGAATCAAAAATCTTCCCAACCTCGTACTCTGTCTGGCCCTCCGCTATCATTGGGGGGGGGGGGGAGGAATCCACATATTCTGCTGGTTTCAACAAAGAAACATGGAACGATCTCCCACCTCTCATGCTGGCTGGGAGATCAATCACATATGAGACTTCATTGATCTTTTTGGCCACTGGATAAGGCCCTATAAACTTGGGCCCCAATTTGGTGGACGGTTGTCTGAGTGCCAAATGTCTTGTTGACACCCACACCATGTCTCCAGGAGAAAAGTGCCATTCAACAGACCGTCTCTTGTCGGCCTGTCTCTTTTGATTCTGGAAGGCTACTCCTAAATTCTCCTTTACTTGTCCCCAAAGTTTCTTTAAAGGGATACTGTAGGGGGGTGGGGGGAAAATGAGTTGAACTTACCCAGGGCTTCTAATGGCCCCCCGCAGACATCCTGTACCCACGGAGCCACTCACCAATGCTCCGGCCCCGCCTCCGGTTCACTTCTGGAATTTCAGACTTTAAAGTCTGAAAACCACTGCGCCTGTGCAGCTGCATCCTCGCTCCCGCTGATGTCACCAGGAGAGTATTGCACAAGCCCAGTATGGTCTTTGGTCTGCGCAGTATGCTCCTGGTGCCATCAGCGGGAGCGAGGACACGGCAATGCAGGCGCAGTGGTTTTCTGACTTTAAAGTAAAAAATTCCAGAAGTGAACTGAAGGCGGGGCCGGAGCATCGGTGAGTGGCTGCGCGGGCACAGGAAGTCTGTGGGGGGCCATTAGAAGCCCCGGGTAACTTCAACTGATTTTCCCCCGACTCCCCTACAGTATCCCTTTCAAACCCGCTGCCACTCTTCCAGGGCTGGGAAGGGAGAGGAGCACACCGGCAATGGGGAAAATTTAGGAGACCTTCCTGACACAACCTGAAAAGGGGACAAGCCCATTGAAGCACTTCTCAGGTTTTTGTGTGCAAACTCAGCAAAGGGCAGGAATTTAACCCAATCCGTTTGTGCATCTGCCACATAGCACCTCAGAAACTGTTCTAGTGCCTGATTCACCTTCTCGGTCTGCCCGTTGGTTTGTGGGTGATACCCAGACGAGAAGGACAGGTTCATACCCAAATTATGGCAAAAAGCCCTCCAAAACTTTGATATAAATTGGACTCCTCTATCCGATACCACATCATCTGGAATCCCATGTAATCGGAAGACGTGCTGTATAAAGAGGTCGGCTAAGTCTTGAGCTGATGGGAATCCTTTAAGAGGAACAAAGTGGGCCATCTTGCTGAACCTGTCCACGATCACCCATATCAAAGTCATACCTTCCGACTTGGGAAGCTCGCCAATGAAGTCCATGGACAGGTGGGTCCATGGTTCATTTGGAACTGGCAAGGGTTGTAAGGTACCCACTGGAGCCTGGCGAGACGGTTTACTCCTGGCACACACCACACACTCTCTGATGAATTCCCTGCAATCCGAGGCCAACGAAGGCCACCAAACACACCTTGTGAGTAGATCTAGAGTGCGGGTGACCCCCGGGTGACCTGTGTTCTTATGGGCATGGAATAGCTGCATGATTTGCAAATGGAATGGGAGTGGAACAAAGAGGACCCCTTCCGGTTTCCCTTCTGGGGTATCTATCTGGTGAGGTGCCAGTGTGACCGCCCAGTCTTCCCAGGTCTCAGTGGCTGCCAGCACCACCTTGTGTGGTACAATGCTCTCGGGGAGTGCGGGCTGAGCTGTCTCTGGTTCAAAACATCTGGAGAGAGCGTCTGCCTTAATGTTCTTGGAACCTGGAGTGTACGTGATAACAAATCTAAAATGCGAGAAAAATAGGGACCAGCGGGCCTGACGAGGAGTGAGCCTCTTAGCCCCTTCAATGTACTCCAGGTTCTTATGGTCAGTGTATACAGTAATGGTGTGTTCTGCACCTTCCAGCCAATGGTGCCATTCCTGGAAGGTTAACTTGATGGCCAACAGTTCCCTGTTGCCCACATCGTAGTTTCTCTCAGCAGGAGAGAACCTGCGTGAGAAATAGGCACAAGGATGTGTCTTGCCCTGCAGACCCGAGCGCTGAGACAGCACAGCCCCCATCCCGATCTCTGAGGCATCTACCTCTACTATGAAGGGAAAAGCAATGTTGACATGTCTCAGTATGGGTACCGAGCAAAACAGTTTCTTCAGGGTATTGAATGCGGCCTGGGCCTCCAATGACCACTGGTAAGGGTCAGCCCCTTTCTTGGTTAGACTAGTCAGAGGGGCTACTACCGAAGAGAATCCCTTAATAAATCTCCGGTAGTAATTAGCAAAACCAAGGAATCTCTGCAGTGCCTTCAAGCCCACCGGTTACGGCCACTCTTGGACAGCCGAAACCTTTTCTGGGTCCATAGAGAGCCCTGACGTTGAGATGATGTATCCCAGAAAAGGAATTCTAGTGACCTCAAAGTGGCACTTCTCTAGTTTTGCATACAGTAGGTTTTGTCTCAACCTCTTCAACACGTATTTGGCATGTTTGCGATGTTCCACGAGGTCTGGGGAGAAAATCAATATGTCATCGAGATATACCACGACAAACCTCCCCAACACCTCCCTGAAAACCTCATTAATCAAGTCCTGGAAGACGGCCGGGGCGTTACACAACCCGAAGGGCATAACTAGATACTCGTAATGCCCGTCGGGTGTATTGAAGGCCTTCTTCCACTCGTCACCAGCCCTAATGCGTACCAGGTTGTATGCCCCACGTAGGTCCAATTTTGAAAAAATAGTGGCATTGGTAATCTGGCCAAAGAGATCGTCTATCAGAGGTAATGGATAACGATCTGTATGGTGATCTTGTTTAGACCTCGGTAGTCAATACAGGGTCTAAGACCACCATCTTTTTTTTAACGAAAAAAAACCCCGCCCCGGCCGGTGACCGAGAAGGGCGGATGAACCCCTTTGCCAGGTTCTCAGTAATGTACTCCCGCATTGCCTGTTTCTCCGGACCGGAGAGATTATAGAGATGACCCTTAGGAGGCATACAACCAGCTCTTAGGTCGATAGGACAATCGAAACTCCGATGTGGTGGGAGTTTATCAGCGGATTTAGGACAAAACACATCCGCAAACTCAGCGTACTGTGTGGGTATCCCCTTGACCTCTACCTTGGCAGCACATATGGCAACCCTCCTCAAACAATGGGTATGGCAATAAGGTGACCAACTGAGTAACTGACCTGAGGCCCAATCTATCTGTGGGGAATGGAGCTGTAACCAGGGCATACCAAGAATAACGGTGGAGGTTTGCATCGGTTCGTCGGTAGAAGGAGCAGGCGATGAGAACGCATGAGAAAAAACTCTCACTGCATTCTTGCCTCTCGATTGGCGCTGATAGCGCAATCTGCGTATCACCAAAGAAATGGCGTCGTCCATGGACTTGGGCTCTGGGTGTCCCAACATTAATTCAGAGACTGAGTCTGATAAGCCTGACAGAAAACAGTCTAACAAGGCGTAAGATCCCCACCTAGATGACACAGCCCACTTTCTGAATTCTGCCGCGTAAACCTCAACCCTGTCTCGACCCTGCCTGAGAGTCTTGAGCTTTCTCTCTGCAGTGATCGAAGCATCCGGATCATCATAAATTATAGCCATTGATTTGAAAAATTCCTCAACTGACGTGAGAGCCGAATCTTCGGGTGGAAGACCATATGCCCAGGTTTGTGAATTCCCGGACAATAAGGTCTTAATAAAAGTCACCCTTTGCTGCTCAGAACCTGACTTGGTAGGTCGTAACTCAAAATAAGATAACACCCGGTTACGAAAATTCTGGAAGTCAGATCTTTGCCCTGAAAACTTTTCGGGCACTGACATGCGGAGATATGTGACCGGAGGGGATTGCACTGTGGCCACAGTCGTCTGCAAGACCCGTACAGACCCATCCAACTGGTTGATCTGAGTCTGTTGTGTATTAACCACCTCAATGAGGTTATTAAGCGAGGTGGTTAGAGTCTCGATCTGACTGCGTAGTGCTTCCATACCAATGGTCTGCTGTTTTGTCATGATCGGTGTCAGCACGCAGAGAGAATCTGATTATTAGCGATCTGCAGTATCACCTAGAATGCAGATATCTACCTGATTATTGATGATCTGCAGTATCACCGATAATCCGATATATTGCTAACCTCTGGGCACCAGCAAAAGAACACAATAAAGACAGTAATATATCAGATAGTGTGGAAATGTCCACCACACGGCAATTCCTCAGAGGTGTGGTTACCTCTGAATGGGAACCCCGTGAGTGAGATCCTCTAACCAGGCTGAGTGAGGAATCTCGACCCCCAGCAGTAATCGTCTGCTTGGGGCAGGCGTCTCAGAGAGGCAAGCCTCAGAGATAACCCTCCAGTGGAAGACGTTCCACTGAAGGGAGAAAGGTCAGACAGGCAAGGGTTCGGCAGCAGAGATGTCGGCGGCAGTACAGGAGCAGAAGGCAGAAGAGTAATCGTTAGACAGGCAGAGGTCGGCAACAAGAATCAGATAGGCAAAGGTACAAGATCAGCAAGAGATAGAGTAGTCAGGAATAGCAAGGGTCAAAACACAGATCAATATACAACAATATTCCTAAGCTAAGGTGTGAAATCCTTAGTATCAACACCAGGGAACTGCACTAAGGTCTGAGCGCTAACACAGAATGTGTATTCACGACAGCAGACAAGGAGCAACTGACAGAGAGCTCCTTTTATGCTGGGGAATGCTCTAGCAGCGTCCCCCAGCTGCCCAGCCAATCGCTGGCCCTGCTGGGGTCAGCTGACCAGCCTGGTCAGCTGACTCCTCTTCAGGAACAATAAAGTCCCTGTCTCCTCGCGCGCGTGCGTGCCAAGCGCCGGATGAGTGCCGGCGAAGTAGACCCCACGGGAGGCAACTGCGCGGTGGAGTCCGCCGAGCATACGGACTCCACCGACCGCACAGCCCCGCTTGGCGGCACGCCGGCGGTGGGAGTCCGGGAAGCGGAGCCCACTTCCTCATGCCTGTTGGCAGCGGGTCTGCTATCCCTCACAGATGCTATGTATATTTCACACTTCTCTTGGAAAATTGGGCTTCTATCTTGTATAATCCAAAATATTGGCAACAGTTGCAATACATGAATACTTTATACTTAATGCAGAAGCTGGGGGATTTAACATATCTGAGCACACAAAAAATCTTTATTAAGGAATATATATACTTATACTAAAATGAGTTCAACAAAAATAAAATGAAAAAAACAAAAACTTACTGAGCTTATAAACCAAATAAAAGCAGCAGGAATACTAGATACATTATCATTATATGGCTGCATGGAGCCACATCAAATTCATACTCATACTTAAGAGATCTTATCAAATTATACAATCGTAAAGATTAGGATCAACTTCTCAGCCATGGCTGAGAGCCATTCAGCATTTTTGAACACAATGAAGTCTACCAACTATAGTCAGTTAGAAACTCTACAACAGCCATTCACAGTAAGAATTAAAGCATACGCTCATTTAGGTCTACGTCTAACAATAAAGCTCAAGGGCCTGAAGGCTTCATAAAAATGAATATTACAAACATTTAACATAAATAGTAATTTGTGAATTTCTGCAAGCAGTTATAATCATTCTCTTCAAACCAGGAAATGATGCAAATAATCCTGTCACCACCAGTTTCTGCTCAATATCATTATTCAGATATTAAAATGTACACAAAAATGATTGCTTTTTGCATTACCAGCATTTTACCTACTACACCACCCAGGTGAGTTTTGTCAAGCACAAGTAAGTGTCAGAAAGCATCACACAGCTTTTGAACATCATATGAAGTTTGCAGAATTAACTTAGCATTTTTAATTTTAGATGCTGAAAAATTGATTTTGACTGAGTTTACTGAGTTTTCTTAGAAAGGCAATATTTTGATGCAATAATGGTCCTTTATACAAACTTATCAGCAAAGCACACACACAGGGGATATCTCTAAATCTTTTTAATATTACCAACAGGATTCACCAACTCTTCCCAATGCCCCCTTATACCATATTTTTGGAATAGATGCTCTGGACAATAAGACACACCTAGGTTTAGAGTGCAAACATCTGGGGAAAATATACTACACCTGAGTAGTGTTGGGCGAACAGTGTTCGCCACTGTTCGGGTTCTGCAGAACATCACCCTGTTCGGGTGATGTTCGAGTTCGGCCGAACACCTGATGGTGTTCGGCCAAACTGTTCGGCCATATGGCCGAACTAAGAGCACATGGCCGAACGTTACCTGAACGTTTGGCTAGCGCTGTGATTGGCCGAACGGGTCACGTGGTTCGGACCCGAACGCGCTCTGATTGGCCGAACGGGTCACGTGGTTCGGGTAAATAAATACCCGATCCACGTCATTTCTCCGCCATTTGTCTGTGGGTTTAGCTTTGGGTAGGCAGGCAGGGTAGTTCTCTCTCCAGCCAGGCTAGCCAGGGTCCCCCAGTCATTGTGTCGCTGCTGGGAATAGTAGTACACCGCTCACCCACACTATATAGCATTGTGTTTACTGCCACTCTGTGTCTCTCTGCTGGGAACAGTAGTACACCGCTCACCCTGTATAGCATTTTGCTCTGTGTCGCTGCTGGGAATAGTAGTACACCGCTCACCCACACTATATAGCATTGTGTTTACTGCCACTCTGTGTCTCTGCTGGGAACAGTAGTACACCGTTCACCCACCACTGTATAGGATTGTGCTCTGTGTTGCTGCTGGGAACAGTAGTACACCGCTCACCCACTCACCACTGTACAGCATTGTGCTCTGTGCCGCTGCTGGGAACAGTAGTACACCGCTCAGCCACCACTGTATGGCATTGTGTTTACTGACACTCTGTGTCTCTGCTGGGAACAGTAGTACACCGCTCACCCACCACTGTATAGCATTGTGCTCTGTGTCGCTGCTGGGAACAGTAGTACACCGCTCACCCACACTATATAGCATTGTGTTTACTGCCACTCTGTGTCTCTGCTGGTAACAGTAGTACACCGCTCACCCACCACTGTATAGCATTGTGCTCTGTGTCGCTGCTGGGAACAGTAGTACACCACTCACCCACCACTGTATACCATTGTGCTCTGTGTCGCTGCTGGGAACAGTAGTACACCGCTCAGCCACCACTGTATAGCATTGTGTTTACTGCCACTCTGTGTCTCTGCTGGGAACAGTGGTACACCGCTCACCCACCACTGTATAGCATTGTGCTCTGTGTCGCTGCTGGGAACAGTAGTACACCGCTCAGCCACACTATATAGCATTGTGTTTACTGCCACTCTGTGTCGCTGCTGGGAACAGTAGTACACCGCTCACCCACCACTGTATAGCATTGTGCTCTGTATCGCTGCTGGGAACAGTAGTACACCACTCACCCACCACTGTATACCATTGTGCTCCCAACCAAGTAACATAAACAATGACCATCTGTGATGGGTTAGCGTTTCCGGTCCCTGTTTATTGAACCTCTTATCTGTATTACATTTATGACTGCATGGCGGTAAAAAGCATGCTATCCGCACGCTTCTTGTCCTCATGCAAGGCCTGGGTTGTTGTGTCTCAAAGCGTGGCCTTCTCCTCCTGTGCCGCCTCTTGTTCCATCACGTGTGCTGCTGCTGGGTTAGCGTTGCCGGTCCCTGTTTATGGAACCTCTTATCTTTATTACATTTATGACTGCATGGCGGCAAAATGCATGCTATCCGCACGCTTCTTGTCCTCATGCAAGGCCTGGGTTGTTGTGTCTGAAAGCGTGGCCTTCTCCTCCTGCGCCTCCTCCTGTTCCATCACGTGTGCTGCTGCTGGCTGGGTTAGCGTTGCCGGTCCCTGTTTATGGAACCTCTTATCTTTATTACATTTATGACTGCATGGCGGCAAAATGCATGCTATCCGCACGCTTCTTGTCCTCATGCAAGGCCTGGGTTGTTGTGTCTCAAAGCGTGGCCTTCTCCTCCTGCTCCTCCTCCTGTTCCATCACGTGTGCTGCTGCTGGGTTAGCGTTGCCGGTCCCTGTTTATGGAACCTCTTATCTTTATTACATTTATGACTGCATGGCGGCAAAATGCATGCTACCTGTGCAAAGAAAACAGACATTTCCCGCATTTAAAAGACAGTTTTCCCTTTGAAACTTTAACCACTTAAGCCCGAAGGGTTGACATTTTTTTACATCCGAGCAACTTTCACCCCCCATTCATTTGCCAATAACTTTATCACTACTCATCACAATTAATTGATCTATATCTTGTTTTTTCCGCCACCAATTAGGCTTTCTGTGGGTGGTATATTTTGCCAAGAGCCACTTTACTGTAAATGCATTTTAACAGGAAGAATAAGAAAAAAATGGAAAAAATTCATTATTTCTCAGTTTTCAGCCATTATAGTTTTAAAATAATACATGCCTCCATAATTAAAACTCACGTATTGTATTTGCCCATATGCCCCGGGTATTTCACCGTTAAAATTATGTCCCTATCACAATGTATGGCGACAATATTTTATTTGGAAATAAAGGTGCATTTTTTCCGTTTTGCGTCCATCACTGTTTAGAAGCCCATAATTTATTAAATCATATTGATATACTCCTTTGACATGAATATTTAAAAAGTTCAGACCCTTAGGTAACTATTTATGTTTTTTTTTTTTTTTATTATTGTATTTTTTTTTATTTTTTTTTATTTAAACTTGTATGTGGGTATTTTTTGGTGTGGGAGGTAAACAGGGTTTTTTTTTATATATTTATAGGTTTATTCTTAAAACTTTTTTTTTTGGGGTGTAATTTGCTATTTGGCCACAAGATGGCCAGAATCAAAAAGTCCTGGGAGCGATCGATCTCGCTCCCAGGCAGAAGAAAGGAGACCAGAGCTCAGAAAAGCCGCAGCGTCTGAAGAGACGCTGTCGGCTTTTCTCCGGGCAGGTCCGATCAGCGAAAGGGATTTATAATCCCTTTCACTGATCGGTGGGCTAGCGGCCAGCCGCGGGGGCACGCACGGGGGGGGGGGGCCGTGGGCGCGCGCGCGACCCGCGGGAGTGCGCGCAGCCCAACTGGACGAGAAATCTCGTCCAGTTGGGCTTAAGTGGTTAAAATCGATTTTCTCAAAAACTATAAGCTCTTTTTGCTAATTTTTTTTCCCTCTTGTACCCACTCCCAAGGTGCACATACCCTGTGAAATTTGGGGTATGTAGCATGTAAGGAGGCTTTACAAAGCACGAAAGTTCGGGTCGCCATTGACCTCCATTATGTTCGGAGTTCGGCGCGAACACCCGAACATCGCGGCCATTTTCGGCGAACGTTCGCGAACTTAAACATCCAGGTGTTCGCCCAACACTACACCTGAGGTGTATATGCGTCAAGGGCGTCTTACAGACCTTTTCCCCCCAAACTGACTCCAAGCTACACTATACTAGCCCTTGCTCCCCCACCAGTGATACTACACTACACTGCACTACAAACTACACTACACTAACCCCTGCTGTCCCACCAGCTATGCTACACTTCACTGCACTACACACTACACTAAACTAACCCTTGCTACCCCACCAGCCAAGCTACACTACACTGCACTACACACTACACTATCCCTTGCTGCTCCACCAGCTAAGTTACACTAAACTATACTACACTGATCCCTGCTGCACCACTAGATATGCTGCACTACATTACACTATATGCTACACCAGGGGTCAGGAACCTTTTTGGCTGAGAGAGCCATAAATGCCACATATTTTAAAATGTATTTCCCTGAGAGCCATACAATATATTTCAAACTGGCACAGTGCGTATGCGCAGCAGAGGGCTTACGTCCCTGTTGCTATGGTGATGTGTATACAGTTGATCCACCGGGCAGCAGAAGTATCACACGTCTTCAGTTTCTCTTCAGATTCAGCAACATCAGCAATTTCCCGGGAGCCAGACAGGAGAAATACCGACTAACAGCTTGTACAATTAGCTAGCTGACTTGGGGGTTGATTCACTTTGTAGGACGAGATCCCCACACTTTGATTGGGGATCTTGTCATACAAAGTCACTGGGCCTGACAGGGTCCAGAGTGGGATAATTGGAGCAGCTGTTCATTTTGGGGTAGTGCGAGTAAGTCAGTAGTTCACGCTACAGCAGTAGCATGCACTACTTTGAACATTTTACTTGCACTGCCACATTAAGCTGTGCTGATTGAGCAGTGTAGATTAGTGAATCAACCCCTACTGATTTGTATGTGAGCCACATGTAGCCATCAAAAGAGCCACACCTGGCTCCCGAAGCCATAGGTTCCCTACCCCTGTGCTACACTAACACTACACTTCCACTGCAAGTTATCACCTGATCTTGCCACTGCAAACCTCACAACCACCACAATCTTAGGTCATGCTGCCTTGGCCTAATGTTTCCACGAGCTAGTGTCATATTTTTGTGTGTCATACGTGTCATATACATCAAGCTGCAAACTAGCAATCCCATCTTAATTCATGCTTCTTCATTTAACTCAGTTACTACAGTTACTACCACCCACCACATGCACCACAATCTCGCCTGTTGCTGCCTTGTCCCAACTTTTCTTTTAGTTATTGTCCCATTTTTGTTGGAATTTTGTGTCATTGCTATGCTGCTAACTAGCAATCTATTAGCTTATTATGCTAAATAAATTTTTAGAAGTAGTAAAGTAGTAGTGATAATACATTTTTAGAAGTTGTTTAGTAGTGTAGTTCTGATAGCTGGTGCTCTTATGGCGTTTGCAGAGTGCTGTCCTGAAATATACCTTCCTTTCTAAGACAAATCAGAAAACAGGAAGAAAATGGCTTTATACAGGTGTTCAGTCTTGAAGAGAGTCTGCAGCTTTAAAAAATATCTATTTTTACTTACAATTTCTATAGAGTAGTATGGCACTAGCTGAAACGCCGCTATCCCTTGGCTGAATTATGCTTCTTTGGCCTCCAAATTCCCAGGGCAAAATCCGGAGATTCACTTCCTGTTTGAGGCAGAGCTTTCTGCTTTAGCTCTGCCCCTGCTGTGTCAATCGGCGGTGATGGCCGCCTCTCCCGCCCCTCTCTTCTTTCACAGAGAGGGGTGGGGAGAGGCGGAGATCCGTGCGCAGATTGAGATGACCAAAGGCAGAGCTACAGCCGAAAGCTCTGCCTCCCTGGCAGCAAAATCCACGACCAAAAAAGTCTGCCCCGGGGATTTTGGGGGAAAGAAACATCATTCTGCCGCGGGATAGCGCCATACTACTCTATAGGAATTGTAAGTAAAAACAGATATTTTTTAAGGCTTCAGAGTCTCTTTAAGTAGAAGACGTGCAAAAAAAATGAAATTGAAAAAAATTACAGTGTGTTGCGTAAGTTATCACACCACAAGCCAAAAAAGGACAACTAAATTGGGATAAAAGCAGATGTGGTGTTATTAATCAGAATTTACAACTTAATTATCATAATAAATATAACCAGTTTAGTTTTTTTTTTAATGCATGAGGCATTGGAAACATTGTTTATAGTCAATGTGAGCGATAGTAGCAATTACATTAGCTTCTAAGTATTGTCCCTGAATGAACGTTATGGTGGCGGTCTATGGCCCCGTCCTCTTTCCTTTGCCTTTTCCAATGTTCTACTACTTGTCTCTATTTTTTTTTCACTTTTCCCCATTCCTTGATTGAGAAACTTTTGTCCAATACATGCATGGTTTTTCTTTAGAAAAAAATATATACTGTAGTTCTTGATAATGGTGATATGTACACATTAAGCACAGTCATGATGATCCCCAGCTGGACTGCTGGTTCTTAAAGGACTTACGAGGCCAAGTCCATAAAAAAAAAATGAAAAAAGTTAGCTACCTTGCTCAGCTTGTTAGGCACGGAGGACGCCGTCCGCGCCCTCCGTGCCGTTCCGCCTTGTCCCCGCCGCTGCACAGCCCCCCGAACGGTCCCCGACCGCGCGGCCCGGGTCGGGCTCCCCAGCCTGTACCAAGATGGCCGGCGGAGCTGGCCGCGGCTGCGCAGTCCGCATAGCCGCGAGTGCGGCTGCGCAGCTCTAAGGCCAACCCCCCGATCCACGCTACTGCTGCGTGGATCGGGGGGTTGGCCTTAGAGCTGCGCAGCCGCACTCGCGGCTATGCGGACTGCGCAGCCGCGGCCAGCTCCGCCGGCCATCTTGGTACAGGCTGGGGAGCCCGACCCGGGCCGCGCGGTCGGGGACCGTTCGGGGGGCTGTGCAGCGGCGGGGACCAGGCGGAACGGCACGGAGGGCGCGGACGGCGTCCTCCGTGCCTTACAAGCTGAGCAAGGTAGCTAACTTTTTTTTTTTTTTTTTTTTTTTTTATGGACTTGGCCTCGTAAGTCCTTTAAGGTCCATTTTACATTCAAAATGGACCTTAAGAACCAGCAGTCCTTCACATGCAATAATTCTCACTGGAACTGTTTTTTTTCCTCCTTGTTGTCTGGACCTCCTCCAATAAAGTCTAATGTAAAATGTGAATAAAACAAATGAACAGAACATTTGCAAAAAAAGCTAATTAATTAATTAAATAACTAGTGAGAGAATTATACAATTTTAAATAAAATGTTTTTCTTGTAGGGAGGCCTCCACATGATCAGCTGGTAATGGAGTTTTTCAGAATGTAAAATTCGATTACAGAGGGATTTTTTTTTAAACAATTGTGTGTGTGTTTTTATGTTTGTAAGCATCAGTGACTCCTCAGTGCATTCTCAGGACTATTTTACTAAGCTTCATCAGCTTGTTCTTAGGGTCATGAAGCTTAGTTTGCATCATGGGTGCTTGCAAAAGTAGCAAAAGGGGTATTTCAAGAAATTAATAACTGCAAATTGTCTTTAAACTCACAACTTGGTTTGACCCATAGAGAGAGAGTTAGGGAAATAGGGCATGGGCAAGGGAGTAGGGTTATGAGGAATGGGGGGGAGGGGGGGGCAAAGTGGTGGTGGTTGCAGAATAGTGGATCACTGTATGTGGTGTGTATGGATGTAGTGGATGTATGGATGTAGTGGATGTCAGTGACATTAAATCTTTTAGTTTCTCAGCCATTGTTTTTTAATCAGCTTCCATTTTCCTAAAAGTTGGATCATTCCTTTCTTTATTGGTATGAGGGGTAGTTCCATTATTTCATAGTCAAAGAAGCCTGACATAGCTGGCCAGTCACTAAAGAGAATGCAATGTTTGTGATATTTTCAAAATAACCTGAAATATTCACTTTCAGTTTTCTCTCATATGTAAAAATAGAAAAAGTACCCGAGCAATTTTTATAAAGTTATTCCTACCTATATCCACTAATGAGTAAAACAGAAAATGTATTTAGTCTTTGATTAATTTTCCCAATTGTTCTTACCCCGCTTGTTAAGAAGTACTCCTATTTTTCTATACAATTATATCAGTATCTTTTTATGTCATACGGCCATCACTTGATGTACTGTTCTTTTTTTTTCTTTGGAACAAACAGTGTTGTGTGAACTGAATTACTTTCTGAAACAATATTTATGAGAGCATTATAACTGTGCAACCTAAGAGATTAATTGTATCTAACTATCTTCACGACACTAGGCCATGACAGATATAGTGAGGAAAAAAATTCTCCTATCAAAATACAGAAAGCAAAGAAAAAAAAATAAGATTCTTAAAATTGACTGGTTTCTTTTTAACTTATATATACCTTATTACATATTTTTAAATTTTCCCAATACATTTTAAATGCCAACTCCATCTCGAAAAAGTGGCAGAAAACCAGGGGCCAAGCGCCATAATCTCACCAAGAGAATTTGGTGAAGACCAAGGGGTGGAGGTAGTGTTGGGCGAACAGTGTTTGCCACTGTTCGGGTTCTGCAGAACATCACCCTGTTCGGGTGATGTTCGAGTTCGGCCGAACTAAGAGCGCATGGCCGAACGTTCCCCGAACGTTCGGCTAGCGCTGTGATTGGCCGAATGGGTCACGTGGTTCGGACCCGAACGCGCACTGATTGGCCGAACTGTCACGTGGTTCGGGTAAATAAATACCCGAACCACGTCATATCTCCGCCATTTGTCTGTGGGTTTAGCTTTGGGTAGGCAGGCAGGGTAGTTCGCGCTCCAGCCACGCTAGCCAGGGTCCCCCCAGTCATTGTGTCGCTGCTGGGAATAGTAGTACACCGCTCGCTCAGCCACACTATATAGCATTCTGTTTACTGCCACTCTGTGTCTGCTGGGAATAGTAGTACACCGCTCGCTCAGCCACACTATATAGCATTGTGTTTACTGTCACTCTGTGTACCTCGCTCAGCCACACTATATAGCATTGTGTTTACTGCCACTCTGTGTCTGCTGGGAACAGTACTACACCGCTCGCTCAGCCACACTATATAGCATTGTGTTTACTGCCACTCTGTGTACCTCGCTCAGCCACACTATATAGCATTGTGTTTACTGCCACTCTGTGTCTGCTGGGAACAGTAGTACACCGCTCGCTCAGCCACACTATATAGCATTGTGTTTACTGCCACTCTGTGTCTGCTGGGAACAGTAGTACACTGCCGCTCACTCAGTCACCCCATTACTATATAGCATTGCTGGGATCTGTAGTACTCTGCTCACCCACCCATACCATTGTACTGCCAGTCACTGTGTATATTGCTGGGATCTGTAGTACTTCACTCACCGTCAACCACTATATAGCATTGCGTACTCTGCCAGTCAGTGTGTATATTGCTGGGATCAGTAATACTCCACTCAACGTCAACCACTATATGAGCTCACCATGAGTTCCTCAGAGACCTCCGCTGTGAGCAGCACTCCCAACAACAGCAACAGCCAACGCCCCACGCAAGCTATAACATCCACCCCAGCAGCCAGTGGTCAGCAGCAGCCCTCCTCGGAGGAGAACGTTGTGTCCATCGGTCCGGCGCCAGAGCGATTATTGAGGGCTGCCATTGAGGAGATGATGGGGCCTGATGTGGAGGAGGAGGTCGGGCTCAGGCCAGCATCCCAAGTTAATGTTGAGGATGATGAGGGGTCTGTGTCTCGGGATGTTGGGGTGGCAGAGGTGGTGGGTGGGTCAGACTCAGGAGAAGAGTTGTATGATGAGGATGATGATCGGGGCCATCTGTATGTGCCTGTATGAGTCCGACCCCGGAAAACATGTTGTATCGTGTGTTTAGGTACTAAAATCTGCGTTCCCACTTCCCAGTACTGCCCGGGTCCACGGATCAATATAATTTTTTGGGCAGCACTATCAAACTGTGGTACTATGAGTGAGTTGCCATGGTCCTTCTGTGCTGTCACACTCACCGTCTGTCTGCAGATGGATTGTTCAACACAGCTACGCCATCTGACATGTAGTCCTTGACCATCTTCTCCAGGCGATTGGTGTTGGAGGACGTGGAACTGCCCGATTGCTGTTCTGTGGGCTTCTGCATGGGTGTCAGAAAATGTTCCCACTCCAAGGACACTGCCAATACCATTCCCTTTTGGGCACTAGCAGCAGCTTGTGTTCTTTGCTGCCCTCCTGGTCCTCCTGGGTTTGCTGAAGTCAGTCTGTCGGCGTACAACTGGCTAGAGAAGGAGGAGGATGTCAATCTCCTCTCTAAAGTCTCCATCCTCAAGGGCCTGCTAGAATTGTTCCATTTTTGACCTGTCTGACACTTTCTTCAATCAGTTTTTTAACATTGTGTTTGTATAAACTGGGTATAAACCCAGTAATTGGTGTTGTCCAGAATAATGAATAATAATGAATAGTGAATAATGCGCGGGCCGCGTTCAATGCAGTCTAGCATGAATTGAGCCATGTGTGCCAGAGAATCCTGCCAGACTCCTCTGTCTTCATGTTCTTGTGAGCGTTGTGATTGTTGTGATGAACCATATTCGTCACCAGCATCACTTTCATTCTCTTCTGCTGTCCATTCCCGCTAAATTGTGGAAGTCCAACGTGCACCGCTCTGTCCCTCGGCAGTGGGGGCATCCAATTTCTGCTCCAACTCCAGCTCCTCCTCGTCCTGTTCTTTGTCATAGCTGGGACCAGCGTTTCCTGAGGCAGGTTGCCTGATGTTGGTATCATCACGCTGATCGTTTTCATCTTCAGATTCCCTCACTTGCATCATGCCAGCGGTTTCCATCTTCAACATTGATTTCTTCAGTAAACACAGCAGTGGTATTGTAATGCTGACTAGAGTTGTCACTGCTCAGTCACAAGCAACGTGGATTGCTCAAAATTTTGGAGGACTTGGCAGAGATCCAACATGGTGGCCCAATCAGATCCACAGAAGTTTGGTAGCTAGCTGCTGGAATGCGCCTCGGCACTGCGCAAAAGCGTGCTAGCATGTGCAGCGTAGAATTCCAGCGCGTAGGGAGGGACATCACCCAGCGAGCGATGGTGCGCTAGATTGAAGCGCTCCTGCATCTCTTGGTGAGTCCTTCAGAAGCGGTACTGGTCTTTTAAAAATGTTTTTTTTTTTTTCCTTCAACAGAAGATCTGCCACGTTGGAGTGAGGAGGACGCCGCCGACCCCGACACCAAGCTGAACCCCGGCGAACTCCAAGCAGAGGATCTTCAGGAACCCTCAAGGCTTTGAGCAAGCTGAGGAGGATCAGCATTCCCGACGAGACCTCTCCTCATATGTGACTGTGTGCAGTGGAGTAGAGCTCCCCAGAACAACCTCTCACTTGTCACTTTGTCACTGGTCACTTTGTCACTTTGTCACTTGTCACTTTGTCACTTGTCACTTTGTCATTTTGTCACTTTGTCATTTTGTCACTTTGTCAGTCACTTTGTCACTTTGTCACTGGTCACTTTGTCCCTTTTCCCTTTGTCACTTGTCACTTGGTCACTTGTCACTTGGTCACTTGGTCACTTGTCCAGATGATCTCGGTACACCTCCTGCGATTCAAATTCCTGCACACATTGCTCTGGGATTTGGGTGTGATGAATGATGCATCTAACTGGCCACCGGAGGCAATTAAGGCCTTCAAAACATTGAAAACAGCTTTCTGTTCCGCCCCATTTTGCGTCATGTTGAGTTGTTGATGTCATGTTCATCCTCGGCCTCGCCTTGCATTTCAGTGCGAGGTGCATTTTCCACAGAAAAGGGTTGTGAATCCGGGCACAACATTTGTGGCTGTTCCATTGACCTTTCACAGGTAGAAGATTGTGGGGATGGGAATAGCTCCTCCGAATAGCCCATTGTGTCCTGAAAACTACTCATTGCATTGCTTTGCGCACACATTTTTTTGTCCTCATGCAAGGCCTGAGTTGCGCCTGAAAGCGTGGCCTTCTCCTCCTGCGCCTCCTCCTGTTCCATCACGTCTGCTGCTGCTGGGTTAGCGTTGCCGCCCGGTCCCTGTTTATTGAACCTCTTATCTTTATTACATTTATGACTGCATGGCGGTACAAAGCATGCTATCCGCACGCTTCTTGTCCTCATGCAAGGCCTGGGTTGTTGTGTCTCAAAGCGTGGCCTTCTCCTCCTGCGCCTCCTCCTGTTCCATCACGTGTGCTGCTGCTGCTGCTGGGTTAGCGTTGCCAGTCCCTGTTTATGGAACCTCTCATCTTTATTACATTTATGACTGCATGGCGGTAAAAAGCATGTTACCTGTGCAAAGAAACATGACATTTTCCACATTTAAAAGACAGTTTTTCCTTTAAAACTTTACAATCAATTTTCTCAAAAACTATAATCTCTTTTTCAAATATTTTTTTTCCTCTTGTACCCACTCCCAAGGTGCACATACCCTGCAAATTTGGGGTATGTAGCATGTAAGGAAGCTTTACAAAGCACGAAAGTTCGGGTCCCCATTGACTTCCATTATGTTCGGAGTTCGGCGCGAACACCCGAACATCGCGGCGATGTTCGGCGAACGTTTGCGAACCCGAACATCTAGGTGTTCGCCCAACACTAGGTGGAGGTAGAAACCGTGAAAGTGAAGATGGTAGGGGCAACAAGGATGGATTTCAGCAAAAATAGCAGGTGATATATTCTAAGGGCTCTTTTTGGCTTTATGCATTTTTTTTATGATTTTTGGGGTGTTTTTTAACATAATGGTCCATATGCAATTAACTTTTTCTCACAAGTTTTCTCTTAGGATATAATTTTTAATCTTCAATTTAAAATAACTTCCCATTATTTTGCAATTGAAAAAGTACCAAAAATACATAGTATTACAATTATTTTAACTATGGTGGTGGTGATCACTATGGGGATGGTTTAAAAGGCATTCAATTGACACATTTAAAAATATCACCTGGGAGAAAAATTTAGGAGAAAAAGTTAATTACATATAGGCCAATGTGTTTTTGTACATGAAAAATAAAACTGACACTGTGCACATTATCTCTGTATATTACATTGTACTGCTGTCATATATTCACCCTCCTGCAATAAACCTATGCCCTTGTCCTATGCCCTTGCCCTTGTCCTGTGCACCTTGCCTGTAATAGTGTTCGCTCTTAAGTGCCAGCTGCTAGGGTGTGATTCAGATTTCTGTCTTGTTTACTAGTGGTGCTCGGATACCCCTTTTTATTATTCGAGTTTGGTCGAATTCGAATAGTAAATTATTCGAATTCAGTCGAATATTCGAGTCGAATATTTTTTACTATTCGATTCGACCTCGGACTTCGAGCTCACTATTCGAGTCGGTATTCAAGCTCATTATTCGAGCTGACTATTCGAATTGGCCTTAAATAGCTTCCAACACTTGTTTTGAGGGTGAATGATGCAAGAAACATCTTTTTTTTTCCAAGTAACAACAGCAAGTGATTATGTGGGGATGTTCCTTTAAAAAAAAAAGGTGGAAAGAGAAGTTGTGTCCAGAATTTTGTTCAGTACTGTATATACTTCTTCTTCTTCTTCTTCTTTTTTTATCTTCTATATCTTCTTCTTCTTCTTCTATATCTTCTTCTTCTATATCTTCTTCTTCTATATCTTCTTCTTCTATATCTTCTTCTATATCTTCTTCTTCTTCTTCTATATTGTCTTCTTCTTCTTCTTCTTCTTCTTCATCTTCTTCTTCTTCATCTTCTTCATCTTCTTCATCATCATCTTCTTCTTCATCTTCTTCTTCATCTTCTTCTTCTTCTTCTTTTTCTTCTTCTTCTTCTTCTTCTTCTTCTTCTTCTTCTTCTTCTTCTTCTTCTTCTTCTTCTTCTTCTTCTTCTTCTTCTTCTTCTTCTTCTTCTTCTTCTTCTTCTTCTTCTTCTTCTTCTCCTTCTTCTTCTTCTTCTTCTTCTCCTTCTTTTTCTATATCGTCTTCTTCTTCTTCACTTATTTCTCTTTTATATTTTTTTTTTAAAGAAATGCAGCTATTTTTGAGCGTAATAAATAGCTGGTGGTGCACGCATGTTGGAAGCGCCATTGTATGTGCTACCTGGCAGTGGAAACACACAGACAGCAGGAGGTAAATTCAGTAGCAGCAGCAGGAGGAGGAGGATGATTGTGTGGCAGCAGGCAGTCAATGAGGCAGGCAGCGAGACATAATAGGCTGTGTGGTACCTAGCGGTGGTACAAGGCAGTAAATACACAGCATGAGGTTCCAGACAGCGGTCGTGAAGCCCACATCATGTCCAATACACAACTGGGACAACACAGTTTTCAACCCGGACACCTCTAAAAATAATATCACACAGTATTAATAAAAAGTATATATAATTTTTTTTTTTTTTAAAGAAATGCAGCTATTTTTGAGCGTAACAAATAGCTGGTGGCGCACACATGTTGGAAGCGCCATTGTATGTGCTCCCTGGCAGTGGAAACACACAGACAGCAGGAGGTAAATTCAGCAGCAGGAGGAGGAGGATGAGTGTGTGGCAGCAGGCAGTCAATGAGGCAGGCAGCGTGACATAATAGCCCTGGTACCTAGCGGTGATACCAGGGCTGTAAATAAACACAGCAGGCAGGAGGTCCCAGACAGCGGTCGTGCAGCCCACATCGTGTCCAATACACAACTGGGACAACACAGTTTTCAACTCGGGCACCTCAGAAAAAGTAAACCTTTTTTTTGATGGTTTTTTGGTTTTGTTTGTAAAACAAATTACACAGATATATAGCTATTGTTTGATGTAATAGCTGGTGGCAGAGTGGCAGCAGAAGGTAAATCTGTGTACCCTGGCGTTGGGAAACACAGACAGACAGCAGCAGCAGCAGGAGGAATGGAGGAGTAATTATGTGAGCAGCTATAGTTTGACGTAATAGCTGGTGGCAGAGTGGCAGCAGAAGGTAATTCTGTGTACCCTGGCAGTGGGAAATACAGACAGACAGCAGCAGCAGCAGGAGGAATGGAGGAGTAGTGTGAGTGTGGCAGCAGGCAGGCAGCGTGACATAATAGCCCTGGTACCTAGCGGTGATACCAGGGCGTAAATAAACACAACAGGAGGTCCCAGACAGCGGTCGTGTAGCCCACATTGTGTCCAATACACAACTGGGACAACACAGTTTTCAACCCGGGCACCTCAGAAAAATCAAACCTTTTTTTTTTTTTAATGGTTTTGTAGTTTTGGTTTTACAACCAATTACACAGATATAGCTATTTTTTGACGTAATAGCTGGTGGCAGAGTGGCAGCAGAAGGTAAATCTGTGTACCCTGACAGTGGGAAACACAGACAGACAGCAGCAACAGCAGGAGGAATGGAGGAGTAATTATGTGAGCAGCTATTGTTTGACGTAATAGCTGGCGGCAGAGTGGCAGCAGAAGGTAATTCTGTGTACCCTGGCAGTGGGAAACACAGACAGACAGCAGTAGCAGGAGGAGGAATGGAGGAGTAGTGTAAGTGTGGCAGCAGGCAGGCAGCGTGACATAATAGATCTGGTACCTAGCGGTGATACCAGGGCGTAAATAAACACAACAGGAGGTCCCAGACAGCGGACGTGCAGCCCACATTGTGTCCAATACACAACTGGGACAACACAGTTTTCAACCCGGGCACCTCAGAAAAATCAAACCTTTTTTTTTTTAATGGTTTTGTAGTTTTGGTTTTACAACCAATTACACAGATATAGCTATTTTTTGACGTAATAGCTGGTGGCAGAGTGGCAGCAGAAGGTAAATCTGTGTACCCTGACAGTGGGAAACACAGACAGACAGCAGCAGCAGCAGGAGGAATGGAGGAGTAATTATGTGAGCAGCTATTGTTTGACGTAATAGCTGGTGGCAGAGTGGCAGCAGAAGGTAATTCTGTGTACCCTGGCAGTGGGAAACACAGACAGACAGCAGCAGCAGCAGGAGGAATGGAGGAGTAGTGTGAGTGTGGCAGCAGGCAGGCAGCGTGACATAATAGCTCTGGTACCTAGCGGTGATACCAGGGCGTAAATAAACACAACAGGAGGTCCCAGACAGCGGTCGTGCAGCCCACATTGTGTCCAATACACAACTGGGACAACACAGTTTTCAACCCGGGCACCTCAGAAAAATTAAACCTTTTTTTTTTTAATGGTTTTGTAGTTTTGGTTTTACAACCAATTACACAGATATAGCTATTTTTTGACGTAATAGCTGGTGGCAGAGTGGCAGCAGAAGGTAAATCTGTGTACCCTGACAGTGGGAAACACAGACAGACAGCAGAAGGGCAGTACACAGCAGCCCACTGTAGGTGTAAAATGTGTGGCTGCAGGCGACGTAATAGTCAAAGTGAACCAGGCTGGCTTAGTGAGCAGGAGCCAGGAGGTGGTAAAGGGTGGTAAGGCACATTAACGATGGTTTTTCAGTTCATGTCCCCCTCTCGCCGACAACAGGGGCCAGGAATTCGCCTTCCACCCATGCCTGGTTCATCTTGAGAAACGTCAGTCTGTCCACAGACTTGTGAGACAGACGTGAGCGTTTCTCGGTGACCACGCCACCAGCTGCACTGAAGCAGCGCTCGGACAGCACGCTGGAAGGGGGACAGGACAGCACTTCCAGGGCGTACTGCGCCAGCTCGCTCCAGATCTCCAGGCGCTTGACCCAATACTCCATGGGATCAACAGGGGCATCGCTGTCAAGCCCGCTGTAGGACCCCATGTAGTCAGCCACCATTCGGGTCAGGCGCTGGCTGTGACCGGAGGAGGATGCTGCTGCATGCACCTCCTCTCTAGTCACTGCTGCCGGAGCCTCTACAGTCCTGTAGAGCTCGTGGCTGAGAGACAGCAGGTCTGTGGGGCGCTTGCTGCTGGATGCAGGCACCTGCTTCTGCCTCTGTGCTGGCTGGACAGTGGGGGTGGAAGGCTGGGGGAAGGCTTCCTCCAAGCGCTCAACAAGGGCCTGCTGCAAGCTCCTTATTTGTTGCGCTGGGTCTCCTCCTGCAGGCGGCAGGAACTGGCTCAACTTCCCCTTGAGGCGTGGGTCCAACATCATGCTGATCCAGATGTCCTCCCTCTGCTTCATCTGGATCACCCTGGGGTCCTTGCGCAGGCACGTCAGCATGTGCGCTGCCATTGGGAAGAGGCGGGCCACGTGTGCTGGCACATCGGCGGCAGTGCTGTCCTCATCCTCCTCCTCTCCCTTTCTCAGCCTCATCCTCTCTCCACCCCCGCACCAACTCAGCTGCACTGTGCTGATCCCCCTCATCAGCAGCAAGGTCAGGGACCTCCACCAAGTCCTCCTCCTCCTCCCCCTCAGAGGTGGACTGTGCAGCTGCATGCCGCTCCTGCTGGTCCAAGGCTGCCGCTCCCTGTTCCAGCAAAGCATCGAGGGCCCTGTTCAGCAGACAAACCAGGGGCACCCACTCGCAGACCATAGCATGGTCCCTGCTCACCATGTTAGTGGCCTGCAGAAAGGGAGCCAGCACTAAGCACACCTGCTGCATGTGCCTCCAGTCATCATCGGGGACGATGGATGGGATGTTGCTGGTCTTGTCCCTTCTCTGAGCGGCGGAAACAGTGGCCAGGGCAAGGTACTGGTTGACAGCGTGCTTCTGTTCAACCAGACGCTCCAACATCGCCAGGGTGGAGTTCCAGCGAGTCGGAACGTCAAGGATCAGCCGATGGCGTGGCAGCTCCAGCTCCTTTTGCACGTCTTCCAGGCTCGCACAGGCTGCAGCCGAGCGCCGGAAGTGACGCACAACGTTCCTTGCCGTTTCCAGCAGTTCGCCCATCCCCTGGTAGGTGCGCAAGAACTTCTGCGCCACCAGGTTCAGCACGTGGGCAAGACAGGGGATGTGGGTCAGGTTTCCCCTGTCTATTGCGGCAACCAGATTGGCCCCATTGTCGGCCACCACCTCTCCGACTCTGAGGCCTCTGGGGGTCAGCCAAATCCTCTCCTGCTCCTGGAGTTTGGCCAACACATGGGTTGCCGTCAGCTTGGTCTTCCCAAGGCTGACCAAGTGCAGCAGTGCTTGGCAGTGGCGGGCCTTCACGCTGCTGCTGAGGCGGGGGGTTTGGCCATGTGTGCCGGAGGATGGCAGAGGATCAGAGGAACCTGCTGCAGTTCCCCTGACCCTGCGGGGTGGCACCACCCACTGTGTTGCTGCTGCTGCTGTGCCCGCTGCTGCTCTCCCATCCTCACCCCCTTCCACCAAGCTGACCCAGTGGACAGTGAAGGACAGGTAGCGGCCTGTCCCGAAGCGGCTGCTCCAGGAGTCCATGGTGACGTGGACCCTTTCACCAACCGCGTGCTCCAGCCCTCGCTCCACATTGGCCATCACAAAGCGGTGCAGTGCAGGAATGGCCTTGCGGGCGAAGAAGTGTCTGCTGGGGAGCTGCCAGTCTGGGGCTGCACAAGCAAGCAGCGCACGCATGTCGCTCCCCTCCTGCACGAGCGTGTACGGCAGGAGTTGGGAGCACATGGCCCGTGCCAGCAAGCCGTTCAGCTGCCGCACGCGACGGCTGCTGGGAGGCAGAGCCCTAACCACCCCCTGGAAGGACTCGCTCAAAAGGCTCTGGCGTGGCCTTTTGCTGGCACGGGAATCAGCAGACACAGCAGAGGAGGCCACTGAGGACTGGCTGCCAGAACAGGCCTCAGTGTCGGCGGCAGGAGTTGCAGAGGGGGGAGGAGCAGTGCGTTTCTGCACTCCTGCTGGTGCTGCTGGAGGAGCAGGAGGGCGGGTGGCTGCTGTTGCTGCTGCTGCTGCTGCTGAAGGCTGTGCAGTGATGGGTGTGGTGCCACTGCCAGCACCAGATGCCTTCAGCCTCTGGAACTCCTCATGCTGGTGGAAATGTTTCGCAGCAAGGTGGTTGATGAGCGAGCTGGTGCTGAACTTTAAGGGGTCTGCACCTCTGCTCAACTTCCGCTGACAGTGGCTGCAAGTGGCGTACTTGCTGTCCACAGTGGGCATGGTGAAAAAGCGCCAGATTGGTGACAAAAACAACCCCCTACGGCATGGAACCGCTGCTGCCTGTCTCCCTGTGGTGGTTGGGGGGGGGGCTTGGGTGCGGCTGGTGGTGGTACTGGCAGATGCTGCTGCTGCTGCTGCTGAGCCTGAGACACCAGCAGGCTGTGGGACCTGCCTACTGCTGCCAATGCTTGCAATGATGCGCCTCCTTGCAAGGCCCACAAGCGCATCCTCCTCCTCAGAGCTGCTGATGACGACATCCCCTGGAGCTGGTGGCACCCAGTCTCTGTCTGTCACCGTGTCATCATCATCCTCTCCCTCCTGAAACATGTCCTGCTGGGATGATGACCCCCCAAACTCCTCTCCTGATGCATGGATGGGCTGCTTGACTGTCGCCACAGTCTTGCTGTCTAATCCCTCATCCCCCAAAGTGCCCATCAGCATCTCCTCCTCCAAATCGCCAACAACAGCAGACAATTGACGCATCATGCCTGGGGTCAAAAGAGTGCTGAGTGACAGGTCGGCGACTGACGGTGAACTGGCCTCCTCCCCAGACCCTGCTGGGCGGCTGCTGCGAACAGGGGTGGTGGTGGTGGTGGTGGTGAGGGTGGAGGCCTCGGATGCAGAGCTGATGGCGGGCTGCTCATCCTCCGTCATCAGTTGCACCACAGTGTCTGCATCCTTTTCCTCAATGGGACGTTTCCGACCCGGCTGGAGGAAAATAGGAGCAGGTGCTACATGCTGCTGCTGCTGTGTCTCTGCAGCGTGAGTTGCAGATGCTCCTGCTGGGCGGCGCCCAAGGCGTCCACGGCCAGTGGCTATAGGAGGAATGTTAGCCACTGACGCTGCTGCTGCGGAACTGTGCATGGTGGCGCGGTCGCGTCTTGCCACAATGCTGCTCCCTCTCCTCCTGATTCCCTTGCTGCCCTTCCCCTTGCCCAAACCGCGCTGGCTGCCACTTCCAGACATCTTAGATGTTTTGGGCGTAAACACAAAAGTTTTTTAAAACTGCGGGTGAAAAGTGGGGTACTTTAATGGAGTGGGTTGTTGGGTGAGGTGACACTAATCACTAAGTGATTAGATCACTAAGTGATTATTACAGTACAAATACAAAATCCAAAAATCGGTAATCAGTAAGTGTGAACAGTGAGTGTGTCCCCTAGTACACTAACTAGAAAATACACTAATCAGTAGTAATCACAAGGAAATAGAGTGTGTGTACACTACAGACAGTGAGTGCACGCACGCGCAAACACGCGCAGGAGCTAGCCTATGAACAGTGACTGATTGAGTGTCTAGTACAGTAAGTAAGTAGTAACAGTCAGGAAGTACAACTAGCAGTTACAATAATCAGTAGTAATCACAAGGAAATAGAGTGTGTGTACACTACAGACAGTGAGTGCACGCACGCGCAAACACGCGCAGGAGCTAGCCTATGAACAGTGACTGAGTGAGTGTCTAGTACAGTAAGTAAGTAGTAACAGTCAGGAAGTACAACTAGCAGTTACAATAATCAGTAGTAATCACAAGGAAATAGAGTGTGTGTACACTACAGACAGTGAGTGCACGCACACGCAGGAGCTATGAACAAACAGTGGCAGTGAGTGTCCTAGTACAGTTACAGTATATAACTACAATACAAAATACAATCACTCAGTACTAAAGGACAGCAGAAATACTGGTATAGATGAGAAATAAACTAACAGAGGACAGGAGAGAACAGCTGCCCACACAGGCAGGCCCTGAGGCCTAAAGCTGTAAGCCTGCAGCAGCTGTCTCTATGTAACACAAAAGCTACTAACTAAAATACAATGTCTATCTAACTAACAACAATATAGGTGTATATAGGAGGTGTATGTGAGCAAAAACGCTAGGTGATTGACCACAATAAAGCTCTTGCTAAGCCAACGCACAAAGGAGCAGATCTCTCTCTGTACAAAGTCAGGCAAGGACGGAAACACCTAACATGGCGGCCGCTATTTATAGGGTAGGGGCTGGCCAGGGTCCCCCTCTGTGATTGGCTGCCGTCAGAGGGCCTGGGAACCCTCTGATTGGCTCTAAGGACATCAATCTGGGCTAAGACGCTATTCGAGCTCGGTATTCGAGCTCGAATAGCGCTGTTAGCTCGAATAGCTCGAATAGTGAATGGGCTATTCGAGTTCACTCGAATAGCCCATTCGAATAGCTCCAGCTATTCGGAGCTCGAATACCGAGCTCGAATAGCTGAAAAAGAGCTTGAATATTCGAGCTACTCGAATATTCGAGCTCTGCTGAGCACCACTGTTGTTTACTACCTTATTTGACCTGCTGGCCACGTTTTGGATTGCTGCCTGTACTAACCTTTGCTTGTTGTGATTTTGCCTTTGCTTGGCTGTATTTTATACTATGTTTGTCCCTTAGCTTATTCCAGACCTTAAGTTTTTCTAACCCATGATATAATAGTCATCTGACCTTGCTTGTTGACCTTGGCCCAGTTTGTTTTCGTTTTTTGGTGTTTTATTGCTTTCCTCAGCCACAGATCCTATATCCTGCATGAATAAGTCCTGGATGCAAGCAAAGTTGAGTAGACATTTTCAGTCTCCAGTTTAAAGGGAACCTTAATTGAATGGGGGTTAAAGAGTTTCACTTACCTGGGGCTATTACCAGCTCCCTGCAGCAGTCCTGTGCCCTCGGAGCCGCTGTAAAATCCTCCGGTCCCCTGCTGTCACTTAGTTTCGTTTTTGATGACTCACTAGTCGGCTGGCCGCTATGCATATTATTGGACGCACTCCCTACTGCAATTAGCGCTGGTGCAGACCGCAACGCGTACAAAAATACGCGTTGCCGCATATCTACGCGTGCGTATTTTTGTACGCGTTGCAGTCCGCAACAGCGCTAATTGCAGTAGGGAATGCGTCCAATAATACGCATGGCGGCCGGCCGACTGGTGAGTCGTCAAAAACGAAACTAAGTGACAGCAGGGGACCGGAGGATTCCAGAGCGGCTCCGAGGGCACAGGACGGCTGCAGGGGGCTGGTAATAGCCCCAGGTAAGTGAAACTCTCTAACCCCCGTTCAGTTAAGGTTCCCTTTAAGCAAGGGCTTGGCCATAGGTGAAGATTATGCTCGAGATGTAGTTATAGGATCTGAAGGGAAGCTGGGGATCACATGTGATCTTTACATGCACAGGTGTTTTTGAGTGTGAACATTATTAGTGTTTTGTGAAAAAAACATGCATGAACCAAACATGCAGAATACACATAAATGAGAAGAAAGAAACACACCCTAACACTAATGTCTTCCTGGAGATACTTTTTAGTGGGTTAATATTTGCTTCCGGTTTACTTTAAAGTTGATGTGAAAGATGTCTATGTTAATATTAAAACAACAAGTGCAGAGAAACATCTTTTTCCTTTTATTAAATGCCACTGCTGATATATAGAAATTTGAAATGAACAAACACTCGTATTTTAGTAAATCACCTTAAGGAGTTGACATTAGGTTAAAACACATTTGAAAAAAATGGAAATTTAAGCTGAAATTATGAATCATTAATAACGATACCTTTTACCACCAGTTAAAGTTTCTTCACTTTTTTTTTTTTTTACAAATGCCAACATTGAACATCTAAATGTCTTTTACTCTTAACACATGTCTACATTCAAAATGTTAAAACAAGATTGCTTAACAGGTTATATAAATGAAACAATGACACCACCAGATTATTACTTGGGTATTTACATTTTTAAACCACATAATAAAATGAATCAATACAGATTCATTATTTTGTAATTGTCATCCTACATTCAACCATTTCAGTAAAACGCTATATTTGATTCCTTTAAACGTCCTTTGTGTTGATTTCCCTTGGGAGACCACTCTCATCTTATTTCTGGTATTCTGAAAAAGTCCCCAAAGAAATAAGTTTTTCCTCATTCTCAGTTGGGCTATGTATGTCATTTTTTGCATCTCTGTTGACAAAAGTATGCAGGGATGTGATGATATGTATTAGGCTTTCTGCTACATTACATCTAATGCATTAAGGATCCAGAATAATTAGATTATAACATTTTTTACGGTAACGTCATTTCTGAAACTTAACGCAGTTTTGGAATTCTCGGATAGTGCATCATTTTAAGGCAAAGGTTAAAATTTGCTGAAAGTGTATTATGAAGCTATTAAACTTTTGAAAGCTATGCTGATATGAGAAAAAAATCTGTTAAATCCCAAGATAGACCAATAGAGCAAGTAATGCATTTTTTGTCAGCCGCAATTGTTTCTTTACAATGTATTGATCTTCTGCCTCTTACCTAACACATTCACTTACCTTGCAACACCATCACTAGTGATCAAAGCTGTTAAGCAGGTAGCACCTCAAAATTGTCTAAGTCAGCATCACTGTGTAATACAAAAAGGTGACTGTTAAGTGTAAAACTGTTTTAAGGCAAAAGATCTGCTGATACAAAAATCAGATGGAATTAAACAGATTCCTATTGTGTGTTCTGTGCTTTGATAATTTGTTTCTTAGAGAGGGATACGCATATTGATTTACTCAAACTAGGATTTGACTAGAAACAGTCAGAATGCCTGAAGCAGGAACTTTGCAGACTTTAAAACAACATACAGATACGAGACCTAGCTGGCCAAAATAATTATTCCTGATTGTTTTGGCCGACATTCTACCGGCAGCCTGTGGCAGTTCATGCCTGCTTAACACAGCCAACCTGCATATATTGTCCTACTCAGGAACTTTTTAAGGGATAGAGTTTAAGGCACCATAGGGCATAATTACTAACTAGTGGTAAAATTACCATGCAAAAGCAGCACATTGGATATTTTACGGGTACTTATGTAACTGATGTTGCGCACATTGCTGGATTAGTGCAATGCACATTACCTAGGTCTGCATTACTAATGCAGCACGCATTATGCTATTTTTAGATTGTGTGTTAAATTAGCAACACAAATGTTACCTAGATAACACGGGTTATACTAATTGTACAACCCACACTATGTCAGTGGCGTAAATGCTGCTAAAACCGCCACGCGCTGCTTGCACACAGCAATTTTAATGCTGGTAAGTGAATATATCTCATGGCTTTTCTGAATATAGGCTCCCATAATTAAATTAATCACTGGTTATAGTCACTTATTTTTTTAGCTGCATCCCTCTCCAAAATTATCGTGTTACTTTACCAGGGCATGAGGCTTGTGGTGATCACTTTAATGTATGCACAATTGAACTCTCTCTACTGTGTTGCAAAGTATGGCAACCCAGGTCAAACCTCCAATGTTGAAAGTACGCTCTTAAAGCTCTGTCGGGGCCATGTAATCATAGAAGAGAACGTTTTGAAGTTTTCTTGTCTTGCTGGAGACACACTTTATGAATGATAATGATCTTGGTCATCAATCTAGACATATTCATTCAAACCTCTAAAATATGACATTGCCCCCAACCCCCTGGTGCGCCTAATCCTCTTTGCCTTTGTCACATCTGATAAACAGGGCCACTGGTAGTCAGGGCCAGATTATCCATAAGGCACTATAGGCTTGTGCCTACAGGAATCTGATTATGGAAAGGAGGTTCTCTCCCCTCCCCTATACAGAGTCCTAAGCAGAGTGTAAATGACAGTGCACTCACCCAGCTCTCTGCATTCCACTCCACTGACGAGCTCTCCCTTTAGCCGGGGGCATCTCTAGCTACCTAATACTTAGGGGAACCTCAAGTTAATTAATATTAAGTGTACTTCAATATTCTTTCTCCCCTTGCAGCAATGGGTCCCCGGTTCAAATCCCAGCCAGGGCTCTTATCTGCACGGAATTTGAGTGTTCTCTCCGTGTCTGTGTGGGTTTCTTCTGGGCACTCCGGTTTCCTCCCACATCCCAAAAACATACAGATAAGTTCATTTGTTTTCCTCTAAATTAGCCCTAGACTATGATACATACACTACAGGATACATACACAGACATGTGACTATGGTAGGGATTAGATTATGAGCCCCTCTAAGGGTCAGTTAAGTGACAAGACAATATACTCTGTACAGTGCTGTGAAAGATGTTGGCACTATATAAATACTAAATAACAATAATACTTCTGTTTACCTTATACTAGGGGGTGCCTGTGGCTACCTATGCCAGGCAGGGGAAGTAGGGGGAGGTGAAAGCTTGACCAGACAGAAACACGCAGTGCGGTTTGGCGTAGGTTTGTGGGTTCATAGAGGGTGAAACCTAGGCTGCTAGAACATCTGTGCCTAGAGGCTCCTGTGATATTAATCTGGGCCTGCTGGTAAGAGTAGATCTTACCCTAGCAGAACTAAATACTAGCCAGCTTCACTTATGCACTTACTAAGGAACATTGTCTAAGTAGTAGTTGGGTCTTCCTCAAATCCTCTGATAGTGAGAATGTCAAACTACGGAGCTGGTACTAGGTTGTGACCCCAGTGTGTGATTAAGTAAAGCCAGAGGAGGATGGGAAGAAAACAAGACAACAGATCAGGAAAATGACTAGACAAATGTAAGTTGGCGATGGGCAGAGTAACTATAAGTATTGCAGGATACATGTGTTTAAAGGTGGACATATGCCAGGGAGACTGGGCTGTGCGTGCGGCAACCAAATCCCTTATATAAGCTTTGTATCACCAGGCAGAGCAAGCCATGTCCACCAAAATGGGAGCGAACCCGTATAGAAAAACTCTGAATTTGATTCTAACGTCTTTGTATGTAAGTGCTTCTGCTTTATATATATGTTACGGCCAGAACCCGAAGTCTGGCCACTTCGGGTTCTGGCCGGTCAGAATGCGAAGTGGCCGGCTCATGCGGCCAAAGTAAGAAATGTGTGTGATTATCGGACTTTGGCCGGCCAGAACGCGTTGTGATTTCACCCGGCCGGCCAAGTCCCGAAGTCCCCCTTACTGCCGGCCAGCTGCTCTCCTCTCCCCACCGCCAGAAATCTCAGCTCCCCTCTCCTCCCCCGCTACTCAGACCTCCGATCAGGGCGACCGCACCAGCGAGGCAGAGAGAGGCAGAGCAGCTGCCAGCTCACGCGAGACCCGCAGGACCCGAACACTTCAATGCAGAAGTGTCATTGAACACTTCCGCATATGAAGTGTATGGGTCCGGGCGGGTAGCGAGTGCGCTGCGCTGCTCTGCCTTTCTCCACCTCTCTGGTCGCCCTGATTGGAGGTCTGCAGCAAAGCTCCCCCAGCCCAGCAAATCACCCCCAGCTATGCAAGGCACCCAGCAAAGCCCATAGCCCCCCCCCCCCCCCCCCGACCATGCATTTCCAGCCATCAAATACCCCCCAGCCATGCATAGCCCCCCAGCAAAGCACCCACAGCCATGCATAGCCCCCCAGCAAAGCACCCACAGCCATGCATAGCCCCCCAGCAAAGCACCCACAGCCATGCACAGCCCCCCAGCAAAGCACCCCTAGCCACGCACAGCCCCCCAGAAAAGCACCCACAGCCATGCACAGCCCCCCAGAAAAGCACCCACAGCCACGCACAGCCCCCCAGAAAAGCACCCACAGCCACCCACAGCCCCCCAGAAAAGCACCTGCATTTATGCATAGCCCCCAGCAAAGACACCTCCCCGAAGCCATGCACAGCCCCCCAGCAAAGCACCCCCAGCCATGCATAGCCCCCCAGCAAAGCACCCACAGCCACGCACAGCCCCCCAGAAAAGCACCTGCATTTATGCAAAGCACCCAGCAAAGACACCTCCCCGAAGCCATGCACAGCCCCCCAGCAAAGCACCCCCAGCCATGCACAGCCCCCGAGCAAAGCACCCCCAGCCATGCACAGCCCCCCAGCAAAGCACCCACAGCCATGCAAAGTGCCCAGCAAAGCACCCAGAAAAGCCCCCTTCATCTATGACTAATCACCACTGTAATTTGATCTCTCCCCTGTGTCACCTGACTGCCACAGCAGAGCAGCTAATTTAAAAGCACAGGATGTTATCAATATGTCTGCTCCCAAGAAAGCAGGATGTAGACACACTGCCGATTTATTGCAGGATTTGTATCAGCTGTAACTAAGAAATGCTTTTCTTTAAAAAGATTATTATGCTGCATCTTTCAGAGCAGAGAGGAAGTTCCGAGTGCCATTCACGGTGCTGGACAGGACCCAGGATGTTCTGGGATTTGTGCGTTTTGGACTTTGGCCGACTGACTTTGGCCGTTTCTAGAACTGGCCGGCCAATGTCAGAAATTCCCAGCATTTTGGACTTTGGCCGACGTCAAATCG
Source organism: Hyperolius riggenbachi (assembly GCF_040937935.1). Classification (NCBI taxonomy): domain Eukaryota; kingdom Metazoa; phylum Chordata; class Amphibia; order Anura; family Hyperoliidae; genus Hyperolius; species Hyperolius riggenbachi. The sequence goes on along the minus strand of NC_090652.1, from coordinate 130,364,414 downwards.
GCCAGTTCTAGAAACGGCCGGCCAATTCTAGAATTGGCCGATTTCTGGTTTTGGCCATAACATATATATTGAACTCAAACAGTATTACATTACAAGTAGTGATGGCCCGGCAGACTTTTACCAGCAAACAACAGCTGTTCACCCGTTCACTTTAATATGAATGTTTTTAATGTAAATGTTGTCAAAAATTAGTGTTAGCGTTTAACATTAAAGTGAATGGTTGGTGAACTTAGCGGTTAAAGGGAATCTGAAGTGAAAATGAACTTATAGTACTGCTAAGATATAAAACATTAGCAGCAGAGATATGAGTATAACATTGTTTACAGTACAGGAAGATTTAAGAAACTGCAGTTGTTATCTATGCAAAAGAGCTTGACTGATCTCTCTGACTTTCAAAGTTGCAGAAAGCTCTGTCTTCTGAAACTTATTATCTCAAGTGTCTGTCCTTGTATTTTGTTTTTTCTGCAGAGGAAAGTTCAAAAGGTCATTAGCCTGCTCTGTGAAATCATTTAGAATGCTGAGTGTAGTGTGTAAACTGCAAATATTAAAGAATGATGCAATGTTATAAAAAAAAAACTATATAACTGAAAATAAAAAATATGACACTATTTTCTTTGCTCTAATGCTCTATTAATTATCCGTACTACACAACCAATTCATTATATCATTTTTTTTCCTCTTCAGTGTCACTTTAATAGCAAAGCCCCCATACATGCTAGAACCACCAAATTTGCAGGTTATGTTAAGGAGGACAGTAGGAACAAGAGGGAAACATTTTTTTCAAAAAGACCTTGTCATTTCTGAGAAAATCAATATTAAATTTAGTGGAAAAAAACCCACTAGTTAAATTCTGTAAAATGACAGATAATGTATCAACATGCATATAAAAGTATTTTTTTAATGTATATTATTTTCAGAGTCTGAAAAATAAAAAAAAATGATGTGGGTTCCCCCTTTCCAAGCCTCTTTAACCCCTTGTCCCCCCATGAAGGCTGGGATAGCCGGAATGCGGAGCCCCAGCCACGTGAGGCTTTGCATCCTGAGCTATACCAGCCTGCATGGTCCATGGTATGGGGGGCTCTAGAGGAGAGGGGCAGCCAAGCCTCCCCCTACGTTCTTGTTTACTCTGTTCGCACATTGAGTGCATGCAGGTGGAGAAGTGGAAAGATAAAAACATTCCCATGCCAATATCCTCGGAAAAGTCCCACGCCAATATCCTCAGTTAGCTAGATTGAAGATCTCCGTGCACCCACCACTACACACCGCAACTCCCTTCCGCAGCTCTATCTATACTATTACTAAGTATAGCTAGAGCTTAACCTCCTTGGCGGTAACCCCGAACGTAGATCGGGGTAAGCCACGCAGGAGGTTTTCTCAGGCCCTGCTGGGCCGATTCACGTAATTTTTTTTTGCTGGACGCAGCTAGCACTTTGCTAGCTGCGTCAGCACACCGATCGCCGCCGCCCCGCGCTTGATCGCCGGTATCCGTCGTGCCACACGCCCCCCCAGACCCCGTGCGCTGCCTGGCCAATCAGTGCCAGGCAGCGCTGAGGGGTGGTTCGCGACACCCAATGACGTCCCGACATCGGTGACGTCGGTGACATCATCCTGCCCCGTCGCCATGGCGACGGGGGAAGCCCTCCAGGAAATCCCGTTCTTTGAACGGGATTTCCTGATTGGAGATCGCCGAAGGCGATCGAAGCGGGCGGGGGGATGCCGCTGAGCAGCGGCTATCATGTAGCGAGCCCCGGGCTCGCTACATGATATAAGAATTTTTTTTTAAAAAAAACTGCTGCGCTCCCTCCTGGCGGAATTTTTTATACCGCCAGGGGGGTTAAGCATCTTTAAATTTCCCTCAAAGACTCCCCATTGGTCTATTAACAGACCAACAGGGAGCCCTGGAGGGAAAATTGAAAGATTCTTAAGCTCTCGCTGTACTTAGTATATCCAGAGCTCCGTCCCTCCTGCGTGGCTCCTGCTTTCCTTCCTGACCACCACACCTATTGCGCCCACCCACGCCAGCACCCTTGGAGCACCCATATCTGGGTCCTATGGGTGCTACATGGTGCTGGCGTGGGTGGGCGCAATAGTGGGTGGAGAGGAGAGTGGGAGCCACGCAGGACTCAGGAAGGACGAACTGATGGGACCTGAGAGGGGCGAATTTGGAGTATATATTTACTCTGTCTTTTATTGCAAACTTATGCTATGATTAAGGACCTGTTTGTCCAAAACATGTCAGCTACCTGGCTGTACAACTTTTACCTGATCTAATAAAGTTGGAATTCATCGTTGCTACAGACATTGTACTGAACGTCCTTCTTTCTTCTGTTTTGTATGACCTTGTATTTTCCTGAAAATGGTACATTTTTGAGAAATTAAATTATTATGAAATCATTTTGTAGTTTATGCTCTGCTGCAAAATCTAACAGATTGTTTTGCAGTGGATACTGTTGCTGTTTAGAACATGGACGTTGATACAGTAAAACAAACATAGAGCACATCCAATTTTTACAATGGGGTACACCTGGCTGCTACATTCCCCATTCAGTCAGAACTTTTTCTCTACAGCAAAAATGCTCCTATTAGCCATAATATAAGAACCTGGAACATTTATTAAAGCAGAGTTTAAGTAATGAAACAGACAAAGAATTGAAAACAGTGATTAATAATAAATCCAAATCATGCTGTTCAATATGGCTATTTGGGATAATGGCTTTGACCATTGTCTGTTGCTAAAAGGGAAGAACTGTTGCCCTCTCAACACCTTCCATACCCTTTTTTTCGTCGAAGCAATCATTGTTCCCTCGTAATGGATTTCCAACAGGGCTGGACGGATCTCTGCCTCACGCAGAAACAGAGTTCATTTGACTATTTTTTTTACACAGCACAAAAGGTCTTATATTGAGAGTCAAACAATTTTTATATTTATATTGAGACTAAACTGTGCTACTTTGTTTGAAAACTATAGCTTTGCTTTAAATGACATAAAATTATTGTATTATGAAACTTATTTAAGTTATCAAGATTTGAATCACTGAATGCCCATCATATATTTTGCCCACAGTTTAAGTGCGCCAAATGTTGCCACTTATCCTGCTGTCACATGATTGTGCAGTATAGATACATTTTACTTAAAGGATACAGAAAACATAATGAGATAGACATGTGTATGTACACTGCCACGCACACAAATACCTATGCTGTGCTCCTTTTTTCTTTCTGTGCCTGATAATAATTAAACATCAGGTATGCAAGTGACAGTTTCTTTCTTGGCTAGGACCAGGTTTGACTATAGTGTAACCCTCAATGATAAGGAATTAGAGCCATAAAACACTTTCCTGGCAGAAAAATTGCTTCTCAGAGCAGGAAAGAGACAAAAAAGGGTCAATAATTCATAGCTTTTAGCTCTAGCTTACTTCAATTGATGTGTCATTAAGCAGAGACAATAAAACAGTAAAAAATTATCTAAAAAAAGGTCATTTTTGGGAGAAGGAGGATAGATACAATTTTTTATCTCATCAGTTTATTTTGACCTTGTGTTTCCTTTAAAGAAATCATAGTGTTTGGCGCACCCAATAGACTGGATGCACACTACGTTTGTTGGTGGAATGGGAGGATTTTCAGTACTTTGCCTGGTGGGTACTTAGTGGGAGCATCTTTGTTCACACTAGGGACAGTAGAATGGAGAACTACAGATGGATGGAGGCAAGAGGTCAAAATTGTATCTAAAGTTTAGGTGGAAACACGTTTTCCTTCCAGATTACTGCTTCCAGATGCATGACTAGTAGAAATAAGTTCAATTTTTTTTTTGCATAAAAATTTACATTTTTACCTGATGCTACATTTTCACAAAAATATAATGGACTACACCTGATATACATTTTTGAGAAAAGTAGAGTTAATTCAAAAAATATGTGCATGCCTGTTGACTGTCTGAAACGTGTTTGCTCATTTTTTTACATTTTTGCACAAAATGAATAATAAAGAGGAAACACAATCAAGTACTAACAGAACTCCAGCCTAAAATTCAAGGAAATTATACCAAACAAAAATTCTGGAATCAAACGATGGCATGACACTGAACTTTCAAGGGAAAGATGACAGTAAAATGATATATTTTGTTTTAGTTCCATATCTGCTTGTTAGGCCTGTAAGAGCATTGGTTTATCAAGATTATGGATAAGCATGGCTTTATGTGTCCCATTTATGATTCTAAGGCCTCGTTCACACTTGCGTTTTTGCAAAAAACGGAACGGATGTCCGGATCCATTCCGTTTGCATCCGATTTTTCATCAGTAGGTGATCAGGTTGATAGCCGGATCCGTTTTTATAGAGATACAGACTATATAAATTCTTGGGGTCTGGGAGGTCTGCAGAAGCCCTGGGGTCATTGTTGGAGGCAGCCTGGCGTGTGGAGACCATCCTTGGATATAGAGACTGCAGTTTGGACCAATGATCCAGTGTTTTTGTACTCATTTTACCTGGGAATTGTCTCCTTTTTAATTTTTACCTATAATATGTGGGAAGAAGGTGTGCTCCTCGCAGGAGATGGTGTGTGCACCAGGCAAGTAGCTGCTGCACCTGTAGAATCAGGTCCTCAGGTGTGTAGGGCCTCACCTCTTCGTCCGACATGCTGCCAAATATATCCAGCCACAAGTCACTGCTGCACCACTCCTCAAACGCTGGGCCCATGAAAACGCATAGGAAGTAGGTAGAACGTCCAGATTTTTTATAGCCAGTGTGTTGCCTCATTTCCGTTTCTCATTGGTTCAGCTGTGCGGATGGTGCAGTCAGGATCCGGTCCGGGTGCGGCGGCCAGATCCGACGTACGTGAAAAATAGAGCAAGTTGGAAAAGCGTCCGGAGTCCGTATCCAGTCCGTGTGGAACGGACGAGTATGTACACATCCATAGACTATCATTGGATTGCCAAACGTCCGTTCCTTTTGTACAGTATACATTCCGGATCCGGTCCAGAAAATCCAGACTGCTAACGCAAATGTGAACCCAGCCTTATATCAAGTACAATGTATTATGTATAGGGTACTAACTTGTGTGCTATTTTTTAGCATATAAAAACAATATGATAAAATAATTTATTTTGTGAACTGATATAAACTTTGTAAACATTTACTGTAATCTAGGCACATTAGCAGGATATACTACAGCAGAGAATTTAATGTGTGCATCAAATACCAAGTAAATCCTGACAAATCTGGCTTTGCACAATTTGGCCTAATTGGCTAATCACGAGACATTGCCCATGCAAATATGCATTTGCTTTCACATGCCAAAATATGCAGGATCTAAAACTAATACCGCAAAGCGGTTGCCCTGCAGGGATTAGTTTATGCTGCATTACCACTATCCAGAAGCGCCATGGGGAGGCTTTTAAATTTTGGGAGGTGGGTGCGAGCGGCTCTTCCCGGTGCTGGCCACGCTTGGAGGGGCCTCCTGCACCTCCTGCACCTCCCCCTCTGGGGTGCCGCTGTGTGGTTTCCATCTTGCATCTACAACCGCACCTTGTGGATATTGACGTGCTGTGATCACCCCTGGAGTTTCCAAACAGTGAGAGGGCTTGAAACTCCACAGCTCCCCAGTTGTATGGGTGCATTGTGGAGCCTCCCCGTGGCGCTCCTGGATAGTGCTAATGCAGCATTAACTAATCCCCGCAGGGCAACTGCTCTGCGGTATTAGTTTTAGACCCAGAATATTTTGGCATGCGAAAGCAAATGCATATTTGCATGAGAAATGTCTAATGATTAGCCAATTAGATCAAATTTGCAAAGCCAGATTTGTCAGGTTTTACTTGGTGTTTGATGCACACATAAAATCTCTGCTGTAGTGTTTCCACATCTTTGCCCTTTGGAGGCGGGTGGTGGATGGCTTGTAGGTGGTGTAAACCCTGGAAGGAGCTGTCTGCGCCTGTCCTTCTCACCCCCTGGAGTGTGTTGCATGAAAGCCAGCCCTGAGCGCCAAAGCATGGGGTGGCCCATGCTTCACTCCTTTCTTATGTGTTGCTCCCAAGTTGTGCTCATGTAGCAGCACGCAATGGACGTAAAGGTAAGTTCCTGTTTTAAAATTTTGGGAGGTGGTTGCAGGGGGCTCTTCCCGGTGCTGGCCACACTTGGAGGGGTCACCTGCACCTCCCAGCCTCCCCCTCTGGGGTTCCACTGTGTGGTTTGCGAGCAGTGAGAGGGCTTGGAACCCCGCGGTTCCCCGGTTGTATGGGGGCATTGGGGAGCCTCCCCGTGGTGCTCCCGTGGTGCTCCTGGATAGTGCTAATGCAGCATGAACTAATCCCCGCAGGGCAACCGCTTTGCGGTATTAGCTTTAGACCCTGCATATTTTGGCATGCGAAAGCAAATGCATATTTGCACGAGCAATGTCTTGTGATTAGCCAATTAGGCCAAATTTGAAAAGCCAGATTTGTCAGGTTTTACTTGCTATTTGATGCACACATTAAATTCTCTGCTGTAACATTAGCAGGATATTCCAGGTATATATTTACCTACCAAGAAGTGTCCTATTTAACCCTCAATTTACAGGGCATGCCCTTTTTTTCAATTTTCTATCTTAAGTGTCAATAAAAGATTTGTTTTGTTTTTTTTGAAAGTTAACCTGTAATAGAAGTTTAATTCAATCTTGGAACTGATCAACAGACTATAGACCAGAAAAAAGCCATCTTGTTATTAACCCTCACAGAAGAAACAGATTTTCATTAATTAACCAAGCTCACTTTGAACTTTAAATGGCTGTTTAGTTGACTATATTTACCCTTTTTGTAAAGCAAATATTGTTTTTTTTTTTTTAACTTTTCTTGCAATCCCATATTACATGTTTAAATTCTTAATTCAAAGATAGTATGGGCTTCATGAAACAATTGGAAGATTTTTGTTATACCGTCTAGGACACTATTTGTAACTTTTGATATCAGGTCACCCTCTGCAAACATATTACACAAGAGTTCTATAAGATCTGTTTAAGATCTTATAAGATCTACTGTATAAGTACATTTTAAACATGTAAACAACAGATTAAAACCATTTATGTACTGGATATAGTTTTGCTCTTGTTATATAATATACACTAGATAGAAAGAAAAAAACCTGAAAACTTAGCTCCAACAGCATGTCCAATAATCATTTAGCTAAATAATGCGTGGTCCCTTTTAAGAAATTTTTTTAGAATTTGATTTCAAATCTTTTTTTTCCGGATTTGTTTAATTGAAACAAATTGCATAAAAAAATAAGAACCTTAAAACAGGTTCTCTCAAATAAAAAGCTAATTTTCCCAGGCAGCAGTCTTGCTCTGGATACATAACTTACATCTGTGATGGACTGATCAAGAGGTATTTAGATATTGTGCTGGTAAAAGACTGCTGTAAATATTTGTGGTTTTGTTTGATAGGTTTACACCCAGAAAAGAGGATTACCAGCTTTGTGTTATATTTGGTCACCCATCTAGTGGCAATGTTTTTGTTTATGTTTTGTTTTTCTGAAAGTAGTTGGGCAAAGTTCTGCAAATGGTTGCCAGGAAACTTATTTATCTGAAACCCAATGATACTGCGAAAAGGATCCAAGCATTCCAGTACATCTACTCTGTTTTCATTTGCTTCTGGTCTATGCTCATAAATGTGGTATCTTCTGAGGAAGAAGTGCAAACGTTGAACTAGTTGGGGAGCTGACATTGTGAACTAGTGGTCTAGCTAAGGAGCTGTGAGCCCAGTGAAAGTTTTACATTTGGCCCCTTCAACCACTCTATACTTGACAATTGATAAGGAATACCAAAGACAGGCAAAGTATCAGAGAGGCTTAAGGATGGGAGAAAAAGTTTGTTAATAGTTACTACTATTCAAAGTAAATCAAAAGATGGTCATTAACAGCAAAGCACCAATAAAGAGCTAGTCGAGCAGTGGACCCATGGTGGCTTTGGCTCTGGTTCAAAGGCTCTGGTACAGTTACTACCTCTGCATCTCCTATTACCACACCATTTTAGGGGACCTTCCTCCCACGTCCACCATGTTTCTGCTATCACACTTAGATACCTATCCTGTGTTGAGTGAAGTATACACTTTTCTATTTTAGCACAATTCTTGGGATAATGTTTTTTTGTTATGCACTTTTTTAGATGTACAGCTCCTTCTAAAAAAATTAGCATATTGTGATAAAGTTCATTATTTTCTGTAATGTACTGATAAACATTCGACTTTCATATATTTTAGATCCATTACACACAACTGAAGTAGTTCAAGCCTTTTATTGTTTTAATATTGATGATTGTGGCATACAGCTCATGAAAACTCAAAATTCCTATTTCAAAAAATTAGCATGTCATGAAAAGGTTCTCTAAACGAACTGTTAACCTACTCATCTGAATCAACTAATTAACTCTAAACACCTGCAAAAGATTCCTGAGGCTTTTAAAAACTCCCAGCCATGGTTCAGGAACAGATCTTTTGCAGCTACTGATCTTTTGTGTCTGTACAGCATCTGTGTGTGCAGCATCTTGCAAAGATTTTTTTCTGATGTGGAGTTCAGCTCCATAGAAAAGAGTGTGGAGAGTATGGCTCTCATACTACATGAAGGGTGGTAAGATTGGTCTGTGATCTTTCATTTTCCAAAGACTATAGTCTGATGTGTGTATGCACCTTAAGACACAGAAAGAAATTTCTGAATGAATAGGCTGTTCCCAGAGTGCTGTATCAAGGCACCTCAGTGGGAAGTCTGTGGGAAGGAAAAAGCGTGGCAGAAAACGCTGCACAAAGAGAAGAGGTGACCGGACCCTGAGGAAGATTGTGGAGAAGGACCGATTCCAGACCTTGGGGGACCTGCGGAAGCAGTGGACTGAGTCTGGAGTAGAAACATCCAGAGCAACCGTGTACAGGCGTGTGCAGGAAATGGGCTACAGGTGCCACATTTCCCAGGTCAAGCCACTTTTGAACCAGAAACAGCGGCAGAAGTGCCTGACCTGGGCTACAGAGAAGCAGCACTGGACTGTTGCTCAGTGGTCCAAAGTACTTTTTTCGGATGAAAGCAACTTTTGCATGTCATTCGGAAATCAAGGTGCCAAAGTCTGGAGGAAGACTGGGGAGAGGGAAATGCCAAAATGCATAAAGTCCAGTGTCAAGTACCCACAGTCAGTGATGGTCTGAGGTGCCATGTCAGCTGCTGGTGTTGGTCCACTGTGTTTTATGAAGGGTAGGGTCAATGCAGCTAGCTATTAGGAGATTTTGGAGCACTTCATGCTTCCATCTGCTGAAAAGCTTTATGGAGGAGATGAAGATTTCATTTTTCAGCATGTCCTGGCACCTGCTCACAGTGCCAAAACCACTGGTAAATGGTTTACTGACCATGGTATTACTGTGCTCAATTGGCCTGCCAACTCTCCTGACCTGAACCCCATAGAGAATCTGTAGGATATTGTGAAGAGAAAGTTGAGAGACGCAAGACCCAAAACTCTGGATGAGCTTAAGGCCGCTATCGAAGCATCCTGGGCCTCCATAAAACCTGAGCAGTGCCACAGGCTGATTGCCTCCATGCCACGCTGCATTTAAGCAGTCATTTCTGCAAAAGGATTCCTGACCAAGTATTGAGTGCATAACTGAACATAATTATTTGAAGGTTGACTTTTTTGTTTTAAAAACACTTTTCTTTTATTGGTCGGATGAAATATGCTAATTTTTTGAGATAGGAATTTTGGGTTTTCATGAGCTGTATGCCAAAATCATCAATATTAAAACAATAAAAGGCTTGAACTACTTCAGTTGTGTGTATTTGAATCTAAAATATATGAAAGTCTAATGTTTATCAGTACATTACAGAAAATAATGAACTTTATCACAATATGCTAATTTTTTGAGAAGGACCTGTATACAGTATTTGGCTACTATGTTCACAATTGGAGAATATAACATTTTATATTATTTTATGTGATGTTGGTGAAGATTATTATTTCACTGTTTTATTTTTATAAATGTTTTAGGTGTTTTGCATAATTTATATAGCTTATATACAGTACATTTTACAGTGTTGCACAAATAAAGGATGCAATATGCCTGAATTATTTATGTAATACTTTCCCTCCAGGTTGTTCCCTGTGATGATTATCTAGTGGTCCTTTTCTGGAGTGTGACCTGACCTATCCTGAAGAGGATACACACTCCATGTGGAGATGGAATCCTCCACCTGCCTGATACTAAATGTTGCCCAATAGCAGGTTTGTGAGTTTGTAACCCCTCATCATTTTTCTACAGTGAACAGTGACATGTTTATATTTTAAATTGAAACTTAAAATCAGTAATGCAATTAAACAAGTACTATTGATCAAAGGCCTGTTTTAATTATTTTAAGTGCACTTAAAGAGAAACCGTAATGACATATAGTAGAATGTAATGTATTATTCAGGACACTCATTTTTACCTTTATTATGATGTTTCAGCATCAGAAAAGCTCCTTTTATTTATATATTTCTGTTTATTGGTATGTAACCTTTCCTTGCCAGTGATGTTTAGCCTAGGCTATTATGTCATCCAGCCTTCTCCCACAGCACTGGGGTGCAAAATTAGATAATTACCTAAAGGGAGGGAAGCCTTAGGACCCTATTGAGGCTTCTCTCAGCGATCTGATGTCCCCCCCTTCACTGTCGGCAATCATATAAAGGCCGCACATCTCCTCTTCCATCAGCTCAGCTGTACAATAGCCACCCGAGTATGCCCGCACATTCGTAGTAAGCAAGCTACTGCGCATGCACGCCCATGCTCACACGGCTACTGAGCGGCCGCACTGGTAACAGAAAAGCAGTGCAGCCCCCATGTGAAGGGAAGCATCACTGGAGCACAGGCAAACCTCAATAGAATCCTGAGGCTTCCCTCTCTTTAGGTAGTAATCACACAGAACAACAAACACAGAACATCGATATCGTGCTTTTCTCCTCGTGGACTTGTCAGACTCTCATATTAATGCAGAGAAATGATCTCCACCTTGCTCAGATCGTTTACAAATGTTTAAATAGTTTGCTAATTATTTCAGTGAATTTCAAGATTTGTGAGTATGACCAGAATCAGAATTAGATTGTTGTAATTGTCAGTATTATTTTTGGAAGTGAGCTGTCTATTCCTACAAGGTTAAAAATGAGATAGTATTGAAGAAATGTTCACCTGTTATGCAGTATTTGTTGTGTTAGTAAGTTTTAACCATTTAAGGTCAAGATATACCCTGCTGAAACTAAAGCCTGCTTTATTCGCTAAATGTTAATCACATAGTGTTCACACATATCTAATAAGCTGATCAATAATATATACTTTATTTCAGATTGTATTAAAACAGTTGTTTTATTATTAAAGTGGACCCAAATTAAAAATACCAGATTTCAGAAATAAAATCTATAATAAATAGCAGCCTTTTTTCAGCTGCATGATGACAAATATAAAATATTTTACATTTATTGGAGGAACCCCTCTGTTCCTTTCAAATTGCCGTGATTTTTACGGCAAACTGGTGGAGTAGATGGTGTCTGGCAATGGAGGAATTGCTAATGGCTGCCCCCGGTATAATCCTAGCTATGAAAAGAGAAGGGTGAGAAGCATGCATTGAAATGATCATAGGTTTGAAGGAGTGTTTATTTATCTTTGTATGTGTCAGAGTGGTCCAACTAAATATTTTTAATTAAAAAAATGTTTGGTTTGGGTCCGCTTTAAGCCAGGAGCCTTGTGCCGGCCATTACCACTTATAACCACAGGGGGCATCTAGAGATCCCCATCTAAATATAAAAGTGAAGTCATGTACATGTATCTTTAGAAATGTTATAAAAAGAACATCAATTGAGTCATATGTACTAATTTTAAAATACTTTGGAAGTCCCCATATATTATTTTGGGAGAGAAAATCTCTATAAAAGAGAGTTTTCAGACTGTATATTTTATCATTGCCTGATATCTTTGCTAACTGAAACATCTTAGGCTGAAAGCCTGCCTTCTCATAGACGTGATTCTGAAAGCCACATCAGAGAGGTAATATGCATAATATAGGTAGGTAATAAGCGACAGAGCTGCAGCCACTAGGACGCACTCTATAGGCAGTAGCAGTGTTAGGGAGACTTGCCCTAGGTCTCCTACTGAATAGGTGCTGGCTTAACGAACAGGCAGAGCCGAGATTTGAACCCAGAGGCTCTGCCTTCCACCTGTGTCAGCGGCAGAGCCCTTCACCATTACACTTTCCAGCCACTCCATCACACAATCTCTTTTTAAATCCAAGCTTTGGTTCTCTTTAAATGCCTCTAAATATTCATAATTCTTAAAATGCAGTTGCAACTAGCCACATGTGACTGCTCCTGGAAGTTAGAAAAGGTTTGCACCATTTAGCTTTAATAATCATTTATATCATATCAGGACCACACATGTTTGAACGGAGTTTCTTATGACAGAGACCATTGCCCACACCGCAAGATTGTCTGGAATTTACGTGGTAGTCCAGGACTGCTGTCTGACATGATCAACTGTGACATTCATATTGTTACTTTTCTTTTAGGAATATATAGCTAATTAGTTATTCACTAGTGTGGGTCTAGGATCCCTGAAATTCATTTGAAGTGCATTTTTTTGTTTTAAAAAACTGACTTGATCAACACTATGTGCCATTAACCCTAAGATCTGATATTAAAGAAATAATTGAATAAAATGAATTCTTATACTTGATATTTTGATTTCCAGTTCTGTTCTTAGACAGCATGAATTTTAAGTAATAACAGTTTAAAGTACTGGGCATCTACAGAATTAGAAAACATATAACTACATGGTTAGCCTTTGTTCAGCTGCCATCATTTTATAGTATTTGATTCACACTCTTGAAAATCAGAGTAGACTTAAAATGATTACATTTTGTTTGATGCCCAATTAAAGTAAATGATTTCAGAAAATGAACAGTTTAAAGAAAAACCCTATGTACAAATTAGTGACATTTGAAATCCTACATTTCCAATTAGCTACACAGAATACAGACAAAAGCTCCCTGTTTCATGCAGACATTCTCTAAAATTACATGGTTATTCGCCATTATTTCACAGAGAAAATTACATCAGTGCTATATTTCACATGAAAACATTTATTGTAAATGTGACAGAAATAATAACCATTCACTTGTGCAGCTTTACACTTGTGCATTGATTTAGTAAGTTAAAAAATTGCTTAATAAGTTATAATGCATGTATACTTTAAATATAACTAGTAATACCTAGTAATAATAAAGACTTGGCTGCTATATGGGGTTTTTATTTGGGGGGGAGGGGGGGGGGTTATGTGTGCGTTTTCTGTCATCTTTGTTATTTCATGTCTCCATGATTTAACTTGTTCTTTTTCTGTAGGAATGGCTGTCAGTAGCTCCCCTGAAATGTTTGTCCTGCTACAGAAATCATTTTAAATAGCTCACAATAACTGCTGTTTATGTTTGGGGAAACATATAAATCAACCAGATTTTGGTCTGGAAACCTACTGCCAAACAACTGAAAAATCAAAGAGGCACCAGATTCAACAGGAAAAGGGTGTAGACAAACACAGCCATAAATATTTGCACATAGATTGTAAGCTTTCGGGCAGGGTCCTCCTCCTTATGTCTCCTACTTGTTCAGGCACTTTCATTACTGTACACCCATCCTGTGGATCTGAGTGAACTCGACTTGCCCAATTTCCATGCTTCAATCCAATGACTAACTAAGCATTACCTTGTACTTATACTGTGCTGCATGTCTGGTTTTCATGTATTCGTGTATCGTCTTATTGCTGTATGGCACCCCTAAATATTGTCTGTAACCTTAACTAATGTCCAGCACTGCGTAATATGTTGGCGCTTTACAAATACAATAAATACATAAATAAATGTGCATTGCATGCATACAATTATGCATATTAACCACTTGAGTACCGCGGTGTTAAACCCCCCTAAAGACTAGGACATTTTTCCCTAATTAGGCCACTGCAACTTTAAGGGCTTGCTGCAGGGCCGCACAACTCAGCAAACAAGTGATCACCCCCCCCCCCCTTTTCTCCCCACCAACAAAGCTTTCTTTTGGTGGGGTCAGATCGCCCCCAGGGTTGTTTATTTATTTTTTATATATATTTATTTGTATATTTTTTATAAAATGTTCTTATTTTTTTATTTATTTTTGTTTCCCCCTTCCCTCCATCCCAGAGTCAGCCTATCACAGCGATCGGCTGTGATAGGCTGCAGCCTATCACAGCGGATTGCTCTTGTGTTAAACGGTTGTTCCCAGTACAGCACTGCCTTAGATCGCAGCACTGTACAGCTTTAATCAGACGTCGGTTTCGCTGTCTAACAGTCTCCGAGCTGCAATTGCCGCTGGGAGACTGAACGCGGAGCGTGCAATCTCCTGCTAGCCCCATATAAAGCTGTTCACGCCAATCGGCATGGAGCGGTCCTGGGGCTGCTGCCGCGTTTACGCCGATTGGCATGGTTAAAATCATACAGTGATCCATTTCATGTCTTAAAATCATAAACTAGTGCAGGGCTCAATTATATTTAGTCAATTTTTTTCCCAAAATCCAATTGAAATTCCCCTCTGTGTGTGTGTTGGGATAGGGGGTTAATTTTTCAGTTAAAATTAATTAAAGGAAACCTGTAGGGAAAAACGTGGGTACTTACCTAGGCCTCTGGATAATCGAGAGACTTCTTCCATCTTCCCCCTTCTTGCTATTTTCATGCAGAGACCCCCGAAAGCCCATCAAGAAGGGCTTGCCAACAAAACCACAGTGAGAAAGCACAAATGACTCACACATACGCACTAGCACAGAACCAGAATGGACTCCATCTTGCTGTTCCATTGAGTCCAAGCTGTGGTTCCATGTTCCTGCGCAGGTGCATGTCATCCACACTCGTTCTCATATAGGAGCGTGATTGGGAGCTACAGGTGTCCCGACGCTGGAACAGCAAGGTGGAGGGAAATAGGGGAAGCCTCTGGTAGATCCAGAGGCTTTCCTCCATTGAGGAAAGTATCTACATTGTTCTCTTTATAACCTCACAGGTTTTCTTTAAATAAAACTATGAATTTCTCCTTGATATTTCAAAGAGACCATCATCCAGACATGTACCCTATCTGGCAAAGAGAAGACGGGCAGCAAGTGTTTCCCTTTCCATTTTTGTATCATAATCAGATAATTTTTCTTTCAACATTAAGGTGGACACATGGAAGGGGAGATGGTAACCCCATTCCCCTTTTTGCACAGCACCCTTGTTCCTCAGGACAAACTTATGTAGCCCCCCCCCCCCCCAAAAAGAGAGGGTTAAAAGAGAATGAGGGGCTTTAATTGGGGCCGATCAGATATAAACTAAAAAACAAACAAACACAAACACATACTGTAAACACCTGCTTTTGAAAAAATATGTTTTTTGAATGTCTCAGAAAAAAACCCAACATCAGTTACACCATCCAGTGATGTATTTGTCAAACAAGTCATCTATTTATTTATTTATTTATTTGTTGTATTTATAAAGCGCCAACATATTACGCAGCGCTGGACATTAATTTAGGTTACAGACAATATTTAGGGGTGACAAACAGCAGTATGACAATACAGGAATACAAGAAAACCAGATCACACAGCACAGTATGAGTACAAGGTAATGCTTAGTCAGTCACTGGATGGGAGCATGGAGTTAGGCAAGTTAGGTTCACTCAAATGCATAGCATGGGTGCACAGTAATAGAGGTGCATGATCAGGTAGGACACAAAAGGAGTGAGGACCCTGCCCAAAGGCTTACAATCTAGAGGGAGAGGTAGGGACACGAGAGGTAGGGGACCAGAGTTCGGCTGTGGGTTTAGAGCAATTGTGAGGGGTGGTAGGCAAGAGTGAAAAGGTGAGTTTTGAGGGCCTTCTTGAAGGTGTTGAAGGAGGGGGCTGCCCTAATGGGTGGAGGTAGGGAGTTCCATAGTGTCGGAGCGGCTCTTGAGAAGTCTTGGAGGCGTGCATGGGACTGGGTGATGCGGGGGACGGTCAGGCGAAGTTCATTGGAGGAGCGGAGTGAGCGGCTTGGTGTGTATCTCTGAGTAAGATCAGAAATGTAGGTTGGACAGGTTTTGTGGATGGATTTGTAGGTCAGACACAATATCTTGAATCTGATTCTGGACTGGACAGGAAGCCAGTGGAGGGATTCACGGAGGGGAGCCGCCCTGGTGGAGCGATGGGAGGAGTGGATAATTCTGGCAGCCGCATTCATGATGGACTGCAGTGGGGCTATTCGGGTCTTAGGGAGTCCAGACAGAAGGGCATTGCAGTAGTCGAGGCGGGAAATTATGAGGGCATGGATGAGGAGTTTGGTGGTGGCAGGGGTCAGGAAAGGGCGAATCTTACAGATGTTATGAAGGTGGAAGTTGCAGGACTTTGTGAGGTTTTGGATGTGGGGAGTGAAGGAGAGTGCGGAGTCCAGGGTGACACCCAGACAGCGGGCTTGAGAGGTAGGGTGAATAGTAGTGTGGTTAACAGTGACCTGCACATCTGGGAGGTCCAGGGATGACCGGGGTGGGAAGATCATAAATTCCGTTTTGTCTAGATTTAGTTTTAGGAACCTAGCGGACATCCAGGAGGAGATGGCAGATAGGCAGGAGGAGACCTTGTCCATGGTAGTGGTGGATATGTCAGGGGTGTGGAGATAGATTTGGGTGTCATCTGCATACAGATGATAGTTAAAACCCATGGAGGAGATAACCTTGCCAATGGAGGATGTGTATAGGGAGAACAGTAGGGGGCCAAGGACCGAGCCTTGGGGGACTCCCACTGAGAGGTGGTTGGGGGTGGACGAGGACTCATTGAAGGAGGTCGTGAAGG
This sequence comes from Hyperolius riggenbachi, assembly GCF_040937935.1. Taxonomy (NCBI): domain Eukaryota; kingdom Metazoa; phylum Chordata; class Amphibia; order Anura; family Hyperoliidae; genus Hyperolius; species Hyperolius riggenbachi. The sequence continues at coordinate 130,347,582 of NC_090652.1, read as the reverse complement.
AGCGGTTGGAGAGGTAGGATGAAAGCCAGGTCAGGGCGAGATCGTGAATGCCCATGGATTGGAGGGACTGGAGGAGTAGGGGATGATCTACTGTATCAAAAGCTGCTGAAAGGTCAAGGAGGAGGAGAATGGTGTATTTACCTTCAGCTTTAGCTAAGGCAAGGTCATTGACCACTTTGGTGAGAGCCGTTTCGGTTGAGTGGGCAGGCCGAAATCCAGATTGCAGTGGGTCTAGTAGTGAGTTGGCATTGAGGTGCTGGGTCAGGCGTTTGTGAACCAGACGCTCAAGGAGTTTTGAGGCGAAGGGGAGGAGGGAGATCGGGCGGTAGTTGGAGGGTAGCGAGGGGTCGAGGGAGGGTTTCTTGAGCAGAGGCAGTACAGTGGCCTGCTTGAAGTCTGAGGGGAAGGTGCCTGTGGATAGGGAGAGGTTAAACATGGTAGTGAGGACTGGGGCCAGATCCGTGAAGTGAGGCTGAAGTAGATCAGAAGGGATAGGGTCAAGGGGGGAGGTAGTGGTATGGGAAGTCTGCAGTAGGTGGTTGACCTCCTCAGTGGTAGTAGGAGTGAAGGAGGTGAGGGGAGGATAGGGTGGAGAAGGAGTAGGTTGTGAGCAGGTGGGAGGTGAAGATTGAAGAAATGTAAGTCCATCAGTCTATTCAGCGTAGATTTGTCACCAGTTGATTCTTACACAATGTGGTCCTGATACAGCATTACATACAGAGGCATGAATAACTAATATGGTTGTGCCAGGTGCTGTATTCTTTATCTAAACTCTGTTCAATCCTGTTTTTCTTTAGCTCAACAAAACAATGTTTATTACCAAATACATCTCTGTACGTCTAGAACTTCCTACGCAGCTTATACAATTACTGAAGACAAACAAAATGTATTTTTCTTTTTCATGGGGCTACCAAGGGTGTTTGGTTTCCAGGGTGACAAAGATGCAATGGACTTGGTTTCCTAATGTTGAAAAACAGTAGACAACACTGGAATATTTAAATGATCAATCACGCTTGGATGGATTGGATTTTTTTGGGATTGTCATGTATGCAACCTTAACAAAAAAATGTTTTTAATGAACCTACAAGAGCCAGTGTTAAGTAACTCCCAATGTTTTAATAAGAAAAGTCAAAGTTTATTTGGATCACTTATCAACAGTTAGAATGAACTCTAACCTCAAAGGAGTATTAACATGCACACAGTGGTATAAATCACAACATGTACATATAATGAAGCTTTAAACCATCAGGAAGCATTTTAGCCCTCCTACTCCTTTGTTTAGTTGACTCTGACTCTTTGTGACCATATGTATGACAGATGTGTCGGTCTGTCTGTCACTGATTCTTTCAGCTGTTGCATAGGCATTTTTATTACTTCACAAATGCTGTCTATCCACCTTAGCCTCTGCCTTCCTCTTCTTTTGCTCTCAAGTTTTCCAAGCATCAATGATTTTCTCATAATGTGACCTAAGTTGAGTTTTAATAGTTGTATCAGCCTTTCTAGTGAACACTTTGGCCTTATTTCTTTAAGTCTTCCAGGGTGACCTAGTGCCATCTCTCCTGGTCATGTAGCTCAGACTGCTCAAATCCACTCTCTTCCCGACACTGATGCCCTGGCTGCATGCAGGCTTTCTCACAAGTCCCAACTCCTGTGCCTCCTCAAATGCCTGTGCAGTGTTTGCTTGGTGTGGGCAGAATATCTCTTCCCCCTAACACAAAATGAGGCTGATGTAATGCCCCACCAATTACACCTAACAAGTCAATCCACCATAGCCCCCACATAGGGGGTGTCTGCTCGCTGCTGTCAAATGGAGCGCAGATCTAATGCTGTACTGGTGCAAGTAAATAGTTTGCTATGGTATTTTGCAGAAGGGGAAACAGGTAGTGGTTACTGGAAGTGGGCCAATTTATTACAAGAAGACCCCTGTCCACCTTTCTTCTTAGTGGCACAACACTGTTCAACACTTAATAGGCCTACATGCCGGAACTTTAGAATTGAGCTTGTATAGTCTTTAAAGTGTACCAGAGCTGATAAAATATAAAAGCTTTATACATACCTGAGGCTTCCTGCAGCGGCTGCCAGAGAGATACGTAGAGGGCACACTTCTTTTGCACAGACTTGCCGCGACTGGCTGAAGCTACGCAACCTAGTACCTAAGAGGGACAAGACTGAAGACGGCGGCGTGGGAGCGATCCATGCACATGGGGCAGGAGGAAACACCAGGTATGTATAAAACTTTTATATTTTATCAGCTCTGGTTTTCTTTAAATCCAGGTCGAGACCCGGTTATTTTCTACTTTGAGTACATTTGTCTGCACCTTCTCTGAGCCCAGGTGCTGACTGGTTTACTTCCTGGTGTTTTAACTGTTGTAAGCAGTTGAGCAATTGGAAAACTTATCTTGATTTTACTTGTCACAACAATCAATTGTTATTAAAACATGGAATACAAATTTAGGGTACAACTTTGCACTGGTATAACTGTTGTCATGTAGGTTTGCTATACAATTTTACTTTCTAAGGGGGAATGACATTTCCAGCCCACCGAGGTCCCATTGGCTGGTGACAGCAGTGCACATGCTATGTTGCCCTTACATGCCTTGCCAGCCAACCTTGTTTGTCATCTTAAGGTGGAAGGCCCTGCCCAGAGCTCATGTAAGTGGTGCAAATTGCATATCAACAACCAAGCCCCTGTGTGCCCCACCCCCCTCCCACGCAATAGCGGGGGTTGTGGTCGCATTAATTATGCCATTGGTGCTACGGTATATTCACTAAAGAGTATTGTACTGTGTAATGTGCAGACAGCGCATGTAAGGTTTCCCGGGAGCTAAGCAAAGTAACCCTTGTTGCGTAAATGCGCAACTTGTGTTACATACACAATGCACAGATCGCCTCTAAAGCACGTTACAATTTATGCTTGAAAATGGGGGAGAAACCGAGAGCCCAATATGGTGCAGTATGTTAATATGGAGAGATCTGTTGTGAATAAATGAGATGATTATACTCACAAGGGTGGGTCGCCACAAAGGCAACCACTGGAAAGGCCGGCGGGGAGAATTGTAACCTGACCCCGCTCAGGTTAAAAAGTCGCTCTCTGTAGATAGGAGAAAATGGGGATACACCCCTCCACCAAGGATGGACTAGATAATATTGAAATACGATAACAGAGGCGCCAAGCAGAATAAAATTAGTTAAAATTGTTAAAAAGGGGGAAGTGGGTGGACTCACCTCCCTTCTGAAAAAAAGGGCCGGACAATGGACAGGTTACTTACAGTCTAAAGTAACATTTATTAGTAACTCCAAAAGTGCAACGCGTTTCACGGGTAACAGTCCCGCTTCTTCAGGCAAACGATTATTTGGAGGGTGCAAAATCAGGTCATGAACCAGGTAGAGCGCCTCTGTCCTGGTTCATGACCTGATTTTGCACCCTCCAAATAATCGTTTGCCTGAAGAAGCGGGACTGTTACCCGTGAAACGCGTTGCACTTTTGGAGTTACTAATAAATGTTACTTTAGACTGTAAGTAACCTGTCCATTGTCCGGCCCTTTTTTCAGAAGGGAGGTGAGTCCACCCACTTCCCCCTTTTTAACAATTTTAACTAATTTTATTCTGCTCAACGTTACAATTTATGTAAGTTCTACCAATGTTTAGTGGACAGTGGCGTAGCAAAAGGGGGTGCAGAGGTAGCGACCGCATCGGGTTCTTGGGCTACAGGGCCCCCGAGGGGCCCACCCCTCAAACACAGTATTAGCTCTTTATTGGTCCTGTGCTGATAATATTCACCTCTATATTTGATTTGAATAGTAGTGATCATTAACACACAGTTTCCCATCCCCTTCTTGCACCTCTGACACTGTGGTTGTCCTTGATTGGTTTTGGTGTGTTGTATCAATTGTTATCTAAAGCATGCTTGGGTGTCCCCCCATGCTAAACTTGCACTGGGGCGCACGGCTTCTTAGCTATGCCTATGTTAGTGGATATAATACATAATTTGTACAGTTCACAAAACATCATTTCTTTATTGTGTCACTTGTCAAATCTACTTTGTGTCACTGAAATGAACGCACATACATTTGTGATTACACAGGTTATCATATTTGTAAAAGAGATTATTGTTTCATTAGTATGTCACTTGTCACAATCACTTTGTACTAGTGCTAGAAAAATTGAAGCATACAACTTTCTGTGCATATATTTGTAATCTCACAGAACATCTAGCTGTAAAGGGGTCTGTTATTGTTGTTTTTTTCTCCTACTTGTCACATCAAGTTAAAATTACAGTTGTCAGCAATCAGTCTTTCACAGGCCAAGTCTGAAGAGGGAGATAACATGCATCTACAATGAGAGGTGAGGTCTCTCGACCCTTACTGTGGGACTGGGTCAGATCAGAACTAAAAAGAGCTTGTTGTGATGACATAACATGCATCAGCAGAGGGAGGACAAAGAGGAGAAAGTTGCTCAGGACTCACATCCAAGCTGAAGGATAACGGATCCAAAGCCAACATGGTCTCAATGTAACAGCCATATGCTTGTAGCCACATCAAGCCAGGATATGCAAGAACATTGTCAGTCTTCTCCTAGGTTTGTTCATAAAATATTTGCTGCCTGGGTATTTTTTCTTATCTTGACTTATGACAAAAGTGTTACTATCTTTAACTAGAGATGGCCCAAATGGTTCGCCGGCGAACGGTTCCCAGCGAACTTCCGGGGTTCGCGATCGTGGAGAACCGTGAACTTTACCGGAAGTTCGATTTGCCCCCATAGTGCATCATGAGGGTCAACCTTGACCCTCTACATCACAGTCAGCAAGCACATTGTAGCCAATCAGGCTACACTACCTCCTGGAGGCCCTCCCCCCCTTATAAAAGGCAGGCAGCATCAGGCATTGGACTCACTCGTGTGCCTGCAGTAATTAGAGAAGGGAAAGCTGCTGCAGACTCTCATAGGGAAATATTAGTTAGGCTCTTGTAGGCTTCTTAGCTTGCTCCTTGCTGATTCTTATTGCTAAAAAAGCACCCCTCAACAGCACTTTTGAGAGCTAATCTTGTTCTTGTGATCTATTTTTTTATTTTTTTTTGTGTGTGTCCCACTGACACTTGTGTTGCATAGACAGCCTTGGTCATTTCTACTGTGTGTGCCACTGCCAGGCCCAGCACATTCAGTGACTACTCCCTGTGTGTGTGACAGGTGCACATTGTAATACCCATCACTGCAGGGGCAAATCCAGGATTTTCAAGGGGGGGATTCCTGATAGGTCTCTTTTGGCAAGAAACACACTACCGCGCATGCGTTTGCCCACAAAATCCACATGATGCACAGCATTTCTCCACAAAATACACACAATGCGCAGTGTTTCCCTACAAAATACACATGATGCAGTAGTGTTTCGCCAAAATATATATAATGTGGCAGTGATTAAGTAGCCAGATAACCCCCCTTTATTATGGATAACGAAATTACCCCACCCCTCTTTAGTATAGGTGACCAGATGACCCCCATTTATCACACAGGTAGCCAGATGAGGCCCCTGCCCCAGTTAGGATAAGTAACCACATGATCCCCATTTATAGTATATAGCCAGATAACTCCCCGTTCAGTACATTCCCCCTTGTATTTCGCCAGATCCCCCTTGTATATATAGCCAGTGTATATAGTTAGATCCCCTGTATATATAGCCAGAGATCCCCCCCCTGTATATACCCATATACTCACTGTATGTAGCCAGATGCCTCCCCCTGCATATAGCCAGTGTATATAGCCAGATCCCCCTGCATACAGCCAGTGTATATATATAATCGTAATGTGGGCAGCAGCCATCAGAAAATAATTGTAATGTGGGCAGCAGCCAGCAGTCATCAGAAAATAATCGTAATGTGGGCAGGAGTCACCAGAAAATAATCGTAAAGTGGGCAGCAGTCACCAGAAAATCACAATGTGGGCAGCAGGCATCAGAAAATCGCAATGTGGACAGCAGTTGCCAGAAAATTGCAATGTGGGCAGCAGTCACCAGAAAATTGCAATGTGGGCAGCAGACACCTGAAAATCACAATGTGGGCAGCAGTGACCAGAAAATCGTAATGTGGGCAGCAGACACCTTAAAATCACAATGTGGGCAGCAGTTACCAGAAAATCGCAATGTGGGCAGCAGGCACCAGAAAATTGCAATGTGGGCAGCAGGCACCAGAAAATTGCAATGTGGGCAGCAGACACCTGAAAATCACAATGTGGGCAGCAGTGACCAGAAAATCGTAATGTGGGCAGCAGACACCTGAAAATCACAATGTGGGCAGCAGTGACCAGAAAATCGTAATGTGGGCAGCAGACACCTTAAAATCACAATGTGGGCAGCAGTTACCAGAAAATCGCAATGTGGGCAGCAGGCACCAGAAAATTGCAATGTGGGCAGCAGGCACCAGAAAATCGCAATGTGGGCAGCAGGCACCTGAAAATCGCAATGTGGGCAGCAGTGACCAGAAAATCGTAATGTGGGCAGCAGACACCTGAAAATCGCAATGTGGGCAGCAGTCACCTGAAAATCGTAATGTGGGCAGCAGACACCTGAAAATCGCAATGTGGGCAGCAGTGACCAGAAAATCATAATGTGGGCAGCAGTCACATGAAAATCGTAATGTGGCCAGCAGACACTTGAAAATCATAATGTGGGCAGCAGACACCTGAAAATCGCAATGTGGGCAGCAGACACCTGAAAATCGTAATGTGGGCAGCAGACACCTGAAAATCATAATGTGGGCAGCAGACAACTAAAAATCGCAATGTGGGCAGCAGTGACCAGAAAATCGTAATGTGGGCAGCAGACACCTGAAAATCGTAATGTGGGCAGCAGACACCTGAAAATCTCAATGTGGGCAGCAGTGACCAGAAAATCGTAATGTGGGCTGCAGACACCTGAAAATCGTAATGTGGGCAGCAGACACCTGAAAATCGTAATGTGGGCAGCAGACACCTGAAAATCGTAATGTGGGCAGCAGAAACTAGAAAAAAAATGCACCTGTGAAAAAAAAACAATTCACTTACCTGACAGAAGTCTTCTCCTCTCCCAGCATCTGGCACACAGCTCCCTGATGATCCTCCTGCAGCACATCTCAGTCCCGAGCTGACAGGCAGAGTGCAGGGCTATAACAAGATGGCTCCCGAAGCCCTGTACTGGAGGTACAAATAGTCTCCAGAGCAGGGCTTCGGCAGCCATCTTGCCGTAGCCCTGCTCTGCCTCCGGGAGACTGCGGGGCTGCGGGGAAGAAGCAGTATATCTGGCTGGGGGGTCCCTCAATAGGGAGGGTGACAGCGCTCCCCCCCACACGGCTAGCGGGCCCCGGGCCCCCCTGCTGCGCACACACATGAGCAGGCGGCAGCTGCACTATTACATTCAGTGGCTGCCGCTGCTCAGATTCCGGAGGCACTTCCGGTCTAGGTGCAAGGGGGTGGTTCCAGACACCCAGAACACCCCCTTCCGTGCGCCAGTGCACTGCATATACCTACCTGCCTGTTGTTCACAGTGCACCCACCTACCTACGTGAGCTGAGCACACGCAGTGTCACTGTGCCTGTCCGGTACCTGTCTGTGTGTGACAGGTGCACATTGTAATACTCACTGCATATACCTACCTGTTGTTCACTGTGCACCCACCTACCTATGTGAGCTGAGCGCACGCAGTGTCACTGTGCCTGCCTGTCCGGTATCTGTCTGTGTGTGACAGGTGCACATTGTAATACCCACTGCATATACCTACCTGTTGATCACTGTGCACCCACCCACCTACGTGAGCGCAGGCAGTGTCACTGTGCCTGTCCGGTATCTGTCTGTGTGTGACAGGTGCACATTGTAATACCCACTGCATATACCTACCTGTTATTCACTGTGCATCCACCCACCTATGTGAGCGCACTCCGTGCATACCTGTGTGAATGCACATTGTATTAGTCAAGTCAGTGCATACCGTTCACTTCATCCCCCCGATATGGACACAACGGACAAAACAGGTAGAGGCAGAGGTAGAGGCAGACCCAGAGGAAGGCCACCCGGCAGGTCTGTGCGAGGTTGTGTTGATGTGATTTTGTGCGGCCCTGGCTCCCAAGATTGTCAGGACGTGGTTGACTATTTAACACAGAACTCCTCATCTTCCGCAGCCACCAGCGCTACAAGCACCACAGCCGCTGCAAATAACACTTCGCAGGAGTTAATTGGTGGGGAATTAACTAATTCACAGCCATTATTGTTACAACCAGATGAAGGTGCTAAGTAATTTACACCATCCCATATGTCTGAGTTAGTCGGCAACACGATGGATGTAACGTGTGAGGATGAGGATGATGAAGTACCTGCTGTTGGTGCAGTTTTGGAGGTGTCTGAGGCAAGCGAAGCTGGGCAGGATGATTATGATGATGACGATGATACGCATACCACGTGGGATATTAAGAGACAAGATGACCAAGGGGACAGTTCAGAGGGGGAGTCAGAGAGGAGTAGGAGGAGACGAGTTGCTGAAAGAAGCAGGGAGAGCTCGTCCTCAGAAACAGCTGGTGGCAGTGTCCGGCGCCAGCCAACATGCCCTTCAATGCCAGCTGCTGATGCCACCATAGTGCCATCACCCCAGGGGGGCTCAGCGGTTTGGAAATTTTTTAGTGTGTCATCCGTAGATCAGAGCAATGCCATCTGTTCTCTCTGCCTCCAAAAATTGAGCCGTGGAAAGGCCAACACCCACGTAGGGACAACTGTGTTACGAAGGCACCTGCAGAAAAGGCACAAACTGCAATGGGAAGAGCACCTGAGCAAAAGCAGCACACAAAAGCAAAGCCACTCTCCTTCTCCTCTTCCTCCTTCAGGTGCAGCATCTTCAGCCGCTTTCTCCTTTGCACTTTCACAGCCACTCTTCTACACTCCGCCTCTGCCCTTGAGCGGTTCCTGCTCCTCTGCCCACAGCAGCCAGGTGTCTATGAAGGAAATCTTTGAGCGGAAAAAGCCAATTTCTGCCAGTCACCCCCTTGCCTGGCATCTGACAGCTGGCTTGGCGGAACTGTTAGCTCGCCAGCTGTTTCTATACCAGCTGGTTGACTCTGAGGCCTTCCGTAAATTTGTGGCCATTGGGACACCGCAGTGGAAGATACCAGGCCGCAATTATTTCTCTAAAAAGGCAATACCCAAACTGTACTGTGAAGTTGAAGGGCAAGGGGTGATCTCTGGCACACAGCGTTGGGTCAAGGCAAGGGTGTCATCTCTGGCTCACAGCGTTGGGTCAAGGGTCCACCTGACCACGAATGCCTGGTCTGCCAAGCATGGTCAGGGCAGGTACATTGCTTACACAGCCCATTGGGTCAACCTGGTGACTGATAGCAAGCAGGTAGTACGTGGCTGTGCAGCAGACCAACTTGTGACACCTCCACGGCTTGCAGGCAGGCCTCCTGCCACCTACTCTCCTTCTCCTCCTACTCCTCCTGCTACATCCTCTTCGCTATCGTCCTCCTCCTTGGCTAAGTGGCAGTTAAACTCTACTGGTGCTGCAATTTCTTCTCCAGCTTCACAGCCCCATCTCCCCAGGGCCATTGCAGCATGCCAGGTACGACGGTGTCACGTCATCTTAGAAATGTCTTGCCTCAAAGCGGAGAGTCACACTGGACCAGCTTTTCTGGCTGCTCTTAACAAACAGGTGGATCAGTGGCTGACCCCGCACCAACTGGAGATCGGCAATGTGGTGTGTGACAACGGCAGCAATCTCCTTTCTGCTTTGAATTTGGAAAAGCTGACACATGTACCCTGCATGGCACATGTGCTGAATCTAGTCATTCAAAGATTTGTATCAAAGTACCCAGACTTAGAGGACATCCTGAAGCAGGCCAGGAAGTTGTGTGGGCATTTCAGACAGTCTTACACAGCCATGGCACACTTTGCAGACATTCAGCGGAGAAAAAAGTTGCCTGTGAGACGCTTGATATGTGATAGCCCGACTCGCTGGAATTCGACCCTGGTCATGTTCTCTCGCCTCCTAGAATAGGAGAAAGCCGTCACCCAGTACCTGTACAATTACAGTAAAAGGACACTATCTGGGGAGATGGGGATGTTCTGACCCAACAACTGGACACTGATGCAAAATGCATGCAGGGTCATGTTGTTTGAGGAGATGACCATCCTGGTGAGTCGCAGTGAAGGCACCATCAGCAACTTGATCCCGTACGCTTACTTCCTGGAGCGTGCCGTGCGTCGAGTGGTGGATCAAGCTGTGGAGGAGCGTGAACAGGAACATTTACGGGAGGAACAGTTGTGGGAGCAATTTTCATCAGAACCAGATGCTTCCTCAACACCTGTGGCAGCACAGAGGGGGGAGGAGGAGGAAAAGTTGTGTGGGGAAGAGGAGTCAGACTCGGATGATGAGGAAAGTGTTTCTTTGGAGGAGGAGGTGGCGGCAGAAAAACAACTGCAGCAGGCGTCGCAGGGTGCTTGTGCTGCTCGAAGTTCCCGTGGTATTGTTCGTGGCTGGGGGGAGGAGGAGGACTTACCTGATGTCACTGAGGAAGAGCAAGAGGAGATGGATAGTACGTCTGGATCCAACTTTGTGCAGATGGCATCTTTCATGCTGTTCAGCCTGTTGAGGGACCCCCGTATAAAAAACTCAAGGGGAATGAGCTGTACTGGGTGGCCACGCTACTAGACCCTCGGTATAGGCACAAAGTGGTGAACATGTTACCAACTCACCTGAAGGCAGAAAGGATGCAGCACTTGCAGAACAAGCTGGCAACTATGCTTTACAATGCGTTTAAGGGTGATGTCACAGCACAACGCAATAAAGGTACCACTGCCAGTAATCCTTCTCCCATGTCCACGCAGACAAGGACAGGATGCTCCAGCGATCTCATGGTTATGTCGGACATGCGGACAATCTTTAATCCAACACCTCGCCTTAGCCCTTCTGGATCCACCCATCACCAACGCCTGGACCGGCAGGTAGCCAACTACCTGGCCTTAAGTGTGGATGTAGACACTGTGAGCAGCGATGAACCCTTGGACTACTGGGTGCGCAGGCTTGACCTGTGGCCATAGCTGTCCCAATTTGCCATCCAACTTCTGTCTTGCCCTGCCTCAAACGTCCTGTCAGAAAGGACCTTCAGCACAGCTGGAGGCATTGTCACTGAGAAGAGCAGTCGCCTAAGTCACAAAATTGTTCAGTACCTCACCTTTATCAAAATTAATGAGACATGGATCCCGGAGGGCTACTGCCCGCCCAAAGACTAAGCCAGTCCTCACACACAGCATCTCTGCTTGCACGCCATGTGACTGCCTGCCCCAAGACTAAGTCGCTCCCCACACAGCACCTCTGCCCGCAGGCCGCTTGACTGCCTTCTCCACCTCCACCAACAGGGTCCAGGACTCCAGGCGGATTCCTGAATTTTTAAGGCTGCTATAATAATTTTTCTGGTGCGTGTACCTGCCTAATTTTTCTGGCTGCACTGCAGCTGCAGCAACAAAACAAAAGGCATGTACATGTGCTCATTCCCCTTCGTGATCATTACCTTGCCGCGGTGAAGGGGCTTGCGTATCACAATTAAGCAATGATCGCCGGATATATGAGTGTCTCTGGGGTGGCACACCAAAGTCAATAAGGTCGTTGCATCATTGTGGACAGGCCAAATTTGATCAGCTGGACAGTCACTGTTCTGTCATTTAGCTACCTCAGCCCGGCGACCATATGAGCTGGAAAGCCGCCATCACCTGCACTCTCGTCATGGTGCGCACCAGTCCAGCATGGCCGTCACTACACAAACAGCTGTTTGCAGTCACTGCATACCTTTCACTGCATCTTTGACTGCACATTGTATTATACCTGGAAGTCAGTGCATACCTTTCACTTGAATGGATGGCAGACTTGCCCTCCATAACAGATTCTCATTAAAGGTAGTATAGTCTATCAGTGTCATTACAGCAGGGCCTCGAAAGTCCTCCTGTATTGTTATTTTTGGTCACTACCTCGGGACGTGCATGCCATGCTTACTGCCTTCCTTGGATTTGTGGTAGCCGTTCCTGCTCCTTTGCCCACAGCGTGCTTGCTGCCGTCCTTGCTGCCATGTGTGGTGGTGGTAGCCGTTTCTTAGGCTCACACTCCGGACCGGAATCTAACCAAGATTCCCCGGCCATTACCAGTGGTCACCACGCTACTGAGAAAGTACCATCAAAAGTTTCACACAGTTGAATGAATGGCAGACTTGCCCTCCATAACACATTCTCATTGAAGGATTTAAAGTTGATTCATCTCATATACAGCAAGGAGAACGCCAGCGCATACCACTAAGGCTGCATCTGAAATGACCACCAGCTCAGTGTGTAGCACCTATATAGACTTTCTACACACTTCGCATTCAATTCAGATGCAAATCATATGCAAATCTGCTACTACTTATCATGCAAACAGGAAACTCAGGAGGAGGGGCTGGGAGCAGCTAACCTGACAGTTACATAGTTACAAAGTTAAGGAGAGGTGGGGGGAAAGGCTGCGCATCCCTAAACACATGCTGCAATTGCGATTAACCATTCAATTGCAGCATGTGTTTAGGGATGCGCAGCCTTTCCCCCCACCTCCCCTCATCTCATATACAGCAGGGCCTCAAAAGTCCTCCTGTATTGTTATTTTTGGTCATTACCTCGGGACGTGCATGCCATGCCTGCTGCCTTCCTTGGATGTGTGGTAGCCATTCCTGCTCCTTTGCCCACAGCATGCCTGCTGCCTTCCTTGGATGTGTGGTGGTGGTAGCCGTTTCTTAGGCTTCCACTCCGGACCGGAATCGAACCAGGATTCCCCGGCCATTACCTGTGGTCACCTTGCTACTGAGAAAGTACCATAGAAAGTTTTATACAGTTGAATGAATGGCAGACTTGCCCTACATAACACATATTTGGAAAATGCTTTTGATTTGTTTTTTCTTGCACTGGGTCAAGGGTCCATCTGACCACAGATGCCTGGTCTGCAAAGCATGGTCAGGGCAGGTACATTACTTATACAGCAAATGGGTCCTTACTTGGATGTGCGGTGGAGGTAGCCACTCCTGCTCCTTTGCCCACAGCATGCCTGCTGCCTTCCTTGGATGTGTGGTGGTGGTAGCCGTTTCTTAGGCTTCCACTCCAGACCAGAATCGAACCCTGATTCCCCGGCCATTACCCGTAGTCACTTACAATGGCATACTTGCCCTCCATAAAATATTATCTTTGCAGGTACTGAACAGCAAGCAGAGCAAGTATTTAAAAAAATAGATGTACATTATAACAATGGTAGAGAGAGAACCATCGAAAGTTGATAAGGCAGTCAGACATTACCTGGCATCACTGAGTGAGGAAGTGCAACCTCGCCATGGTGCGCACCAGTCCAGCACGGCCGTCACTACGCAAACAGCTGCTTGCGGTGCGTTATACAGTGAGTTTGGTGTGTCAGTGTGAAGCAGTACTCTAATTACACTCCCTGATTGATGTATACACATGCAAGATGTTTTAAAGCACTTTAGGCCTCCAATTTAGCATGCAATGTAATTTCTGACCTTAAAACGCTGCTTGGCGTCAAAGCCAGATTTTTCCCCAGGTTTTTTTGGCATCTATCCCACTCATCCATGCCCCCCTCCAGGTGTTAGATCCCATGAAACATCTTTTTCATCTCTTTTGTGGCCAGCATAAATGTTTCTAGTTTTCAAAGTTTGCCTCCCCATTGAAGTCTATTGCGGTTCGCAAAATTTTGCGCAAATCGAACCTTTGGCGAAGGTGCGCGAACTCGGTTCATGAACCTAAAATCGGAGGTTCAGGCCATCTCTATCTTTAACACTGTGTTTAGCACTGAAAACCAAGCAACACCATTAATAACATTTACATGAGGGTTTGACAAGCCCACTTCTGCAAATAGATGATCCACTCCAATGAACTGATGTATTAAATACTAGATCACCAAATTCTTCAATTTGGGAATTTAGCTGAAAACTTTTTCATAATATCCCTTCATCCCTCTGTTGCTTTAAGACATTATGGTTACTGTCTGTATAAAGGGGACCTGAACCCAGAAGTCCTCTTTGCTCTAAAAGATAAGCAACTGCATAATAGCCTTTAAACAAAAAACAAAGCTGATACAAATCCTAAAATAAATCTGCACTGTTTCTACTTCCTGCTTTCATGGAAGCAGACATATTGTTAACACCCTATACTTTCTAATGAGCTTAACTACCATCTCTGCCCTGTCAGTCCTGTGACACAGGGGAGAGATCAAATGACATATTGTGATTATACAGTACATAAATGAGGGGGAATTAAACAGGCTTAACTCTCTAAATACATACAGGGTGCATTTCTCTACGTTTTCCTTCTGACCTGTGCAAGAGTTCAGATCCACACTAAGTAATTAAGTCTGCCTAGTTTGAATGTGTTTATGATATACTGTATGAGTATTAGTAACTAGTGTGTCAGCACTTGAGAAAGGTTTGGGGATGGAATATGAAGCATCTTTCTATCACATTTATTAAATAAAGAAAGGGATATTCCATATTAAAGCCTAGTGAAGTCTGCTTATTTTTTAGGAAGTCCTCATCCAAGGGCCTTCTTACAACTATTAGAAAACAATCTTTTTGCCCACTGCTGATGCATAAACAGAACATTCTGAAGGAGCAAACACATTTATTTACCTAATTCCAGTGGAAGTTCAACCTACAAAGAAAACAGATTTTAAATGAAATATCTTTAAAAATATGTTTGGGGGTTGCTGTTGTAAATAAATACACATAACCATTTTATCGAGATAAAAGAGTGCAATAAAATTGAATCACTTGCATCACTGCTGTGATGTCAGTGAGATAGAAAGTTCAAATGGATAGTTCAATTTAAAGTCTAAACAGTGTACATAACATATCCTAGCAACAGCAGTCACAACCAACATAAGGAGGTTAGAAACAAATCTTGGGAGGAACACCTAGTATGCTCAGAACAATCACAAATATTTCATACACATAGTTTCATAAAAAAATTAGAAAAGATTGAGAAGAACAGGCATCCGGCACTTCTTACAATATTACTTTAATTGATCACATTTTAAAGCGTCATGCTGCAGGTAACATGGTGCCAAATCACAATATTGCAATGTTCGCCCTACCGTACAAGAAAGGGGAAGGTGGCGCATTGGGTGCTGGGCACTGAACATGAAGGCCTGTGTTCAGTGCCCAGCACCCACTGTGCCAACTTCCCCTTTCTTGTGCGATAGGGTTGAACTGTGAGAGATCGCGGAAAAGCAGCCGCATGTACTGGCAATAAGGCGGCTGTTTCCGCGTCCAACGCGGCGGTTTGCACGCGGCAGCATGCGTCTGGTGTGGCTGGGTCTGTTAGTTCACACAGATGGATGGAGAGCTACGCGCGCGCGCGCCAGAAGTCAGGACCTTTATACCAGCAGCAGAGTTATCAGCTGATCCAGACGATCAGCTGATTCCTGCTGGACTCCTGATTGGATAAATGGCTCGGGCGGGGCGGCAGAGTCCTGCAACTATATATACAGCTTGCTTGTCAGTTGCTGGTTGTCTGCCATTGCGAACACTACGTGGAAGCACTCAGACCATAGTCAGATCCAACACTGTGTTTGAACCAGGTGGACCTGGGAATTCACACTGAGCCAGATTACTTGTACTGTTATTCTGTTTATGCTTAGACTAGTTCCAGGGTGTAGAGACCACGGACCTCACACCCAGACTAGGGAACTTGTGTTATCTATCTGTTATACTTCAGACTAGTTCCAGGGTGTAGAGACCACGGACCTCACACCCAGACTAGGGAATTTGTGTTATCTATCTGTTATACTTCAGACTAGTTCCAGGGTGTAGAGACCACGGACCTCACATCCAGACTAGGGAATTTATGTTATCTATCTGTTATACTTCAGACTAGTTCCAGGGTGTAGAGACCACGGACCTCACACCCAGACTAGGGAATTTGTGTTATCTATCTGTTATACTTCAGACTAGTTCCAGGGTGTAGAGACCACGGACCTCACATCCAGACTAGGGAATTTATGTTATCTATCTGTTATACTTCAGACTAGTTCCAGGGTGTAGAGACCAAGGACCTCACACCCAGACTAGGCATTGTTGATATCTGTTATGACTTACTGCTTTCCTGACTATCCCTCTGATCTCTGATTCAGTACCTCGCATATCTGATATTCCGTTGCCAGACCCTGCTTGCCTTGGATACCGAATCAGCCTCCTGTCTTTGTACTTTATCTGTCCGTGTGTTGCCGACCAGGCGTGCCCGACCTCGAGAGCTATCTCTCCTCTTAAGAGATAGTCTCCAGATCAGATAGTGACATCCACCTTCAGGTGTCATTCACTCTCTGGTCCTTCCTATCTCCAGCCTGACTCCACCCCTTTGAGAGTCTCAGGCTGCTGGAAGGTTCCTGTGCCCTCAAGAGCAGTATTCCTTACTGCCTATGGTCACCTGCTCAGCAGGTGCATTACTCAAAGTACTACTGTTACACCAAACACTCACATACCTATAGGTGTCCAGAGGTTAGCAATATATCTGTATTATCGGTGATTCTGCAGATCATCAATAATCAGGTATATATCTGCATTCTTGGTGATACTGCAGATCACCAATAATCAGATTCTCTCTGCGTGCTGACACCAATCGTTACATGAACTTGCAATATTGTGGTTTGCCATGATGTTACCTGCCACATGTTACTTTTAAGTGTGATCAATTAACCTCCTTAGCGGTAATCATGAGTATGGCTTGGGGTGGAAAAAAACAAGCCAGGAGCGGTAACCCCGAGCTTAACGTGTGATAACCACCAGAGGTCTATGCAGAGCAATGCGCGCAGCGGGCATTTTTCTCTTACCTCCCAGGGGATCCCGACGTCGGCCACCATTCTTCTTCCTCTCCTCCGAGGCTCTGCTTCCCCCTGGTGAGATTGTCGTCTGTCGTCATGATGACAGCCGGCAATCTCACTATCGGGTTACAGCACCACCCGAAGGACAGAGGGAAAACTGCAGTGCTGGATCCCAGGGAGGTGAGTGAGTGCTGGCCTGCTGCAGATCTCCCTGGCAGCATGATTTTTTCCTGGTTTTAGAGTCTAAAAACATGCAAAATAATTGTACCGCTTTTAGACCCTAAAATCTGGAAAGAATCAAAACGCCAAGGGGGTTAAAGCAATATTATCAACAGTGCCAGATGCCTGTTCTTTTCCATCTTTTGCAACTTGCTTACTCTGGAAATCTTCAAAATCCTGAGCATGTTGACTAATTTTAAGGGGGACCAGCTCGCTATCCTGCTCACATCCTACTACCCTTCAAGCCATTTGGACAGATAGTGCCGGCATATACACCTCTCTCTACTTATTTTCTTAAGAAAAAAATAAATGAAAAATATGTAAAAAAAATGTATTGCAGTAAATAAACTAAAAATTTAAATAAATGAAAATATGTTGGCACTATAACTATAGAGTTCATACACACTGAAGGAATGATAATACGAACATTTGTATATCTGGGGTGGCCCATTATTAACCTATTTTGGTTCCTGGACGTAGTTTCTACGTCCAGGAACCATGTGCGCGTGCACACGGATTCGGTAGCCACGGAATCAATGTATCGGGCTATGGTGCCCGATCACTGATTCCTTTCCCCCGCTGAAAAAGTGACAGCTTCTCTTGGAAGCTGTGCTTTTACTGGCTGTTCCCTCCCCGATGCGTCACTCTAAGCGTGTGCTACACTTAGAGTGACGTCATGTAAACAAACTCATGGCCGCCATCTTGTGGCCAAAAAGTAATACTACACCTGAAAGGACAAAAAAATTAAAATAAACACATATTTACATTATAAATCTATTGTTTACCTCCCACCCTCCCAAAACTACCCAAATAAAATGTTTACTATAAAAAAAAACAACCATTACAATAAAAAAAAACATGTAAATATTTACCTAAGGGTCTAAACTTTTTAAATATCAATGTAAAGATGAAATATTTCTATGTTTTTTTTTTTATTTTAAACTTGTAAATAGTGATAGATGCAAAATGGAAAAAATGCACCTTTATTTCCAAATAAAATATTGTCGCCATACATTGTGATAGGGACATAATTTTAATGGGACATATGGGCAAATACAATACGTGAGTTTTAATTATGGAGGCATGTATTATTTTAAAACTATAATGGCTGAAAACTGAGAAATAATGAATTTTTCCATTTTTTTCTTATTCTTCCTGTTAAAATGCATTTACAGTAAAGTGGCTTTTAGCAAAATGTACCCCCCAAAGAAAGCCTAATTGGTGGCGGAAAAAACAAGATATAGATCAGTGCATTGTGATAACTAGTGATAAAGTTATAGGCTAATGAATGGGAGGTGAACATTTCTCACGTGAAAACGACGGAACGCGAATGGGTTAAAGATGGCTTTCAGATTCCACCATTAATCACACTCCTACCTTCTTCTGGGCATTGGAATTGGGTATAACTTTTCATTTGCCTCAGGGAAATCTGTATTTTGCTTCCTCCCACTTATTCTCAGGGGCCCAAACCTTCCCCTGAGCTCTCTCCCAGGATCCTGTGGATGTGTGCATGCAATGATGTCATCTTGCATGGCACATAGAGAAACAGCTTGACAAGTTAGGCTGTTTCGGCACTTCTTCCCCACTGGTTGGGGAGCGTGTACAAAGGTGGAAGGGAAAGAGGCGGATGCATATGCATCTTAGCAGGAAGTGGAGAATGCTGGGTCAGCTGATTTAGAGGATGTACACCACTTCCTCAGCATGGAGTGAAACCCAGCAAAAAAAAAAAAAAAAAAAAAAACTTGACCAGTAAGTTTGCATCTTGCAAATCTTGACACTGCACCCCCAGCAGCAACATGGTATTCTGGATCTGACCATACACTAGGGACATTGCATTTCAGCAAGGCTTCACAGAGGCGCTCACTTCTGCATCTAGACCCATTGAGTTATACTCCTGTTTGCCTGATGAAGCAGGACCACACCTGCGAAACGCGTTGCACTAAGTGGAGTTAAATAAAACGTTTTTTTGTATTGATATATTGTGACTCAATTGAGTTCTATATTTTTGAGGGAGGTAAGTCCACCTGAACATCCCCCTCTTTTAGACGGTTTTTAAACATTTTTATTCTACTCTGGCGCCTCTGTACACCAAGCCTTGCTGAAATCTTGATTCCACCCTCGGTGGAGGGGTGCTACCCCGTTTCCTATCTACAGAGAGCGACATCTTAATAACCTGAGTGGGGTCAGGTTCTAATACTCCCCACCTGCATTTGAAGTGGTTGCCTATGGGTAACCCATGTTTGTGAGTATATCTTAATATTTTGCTTTAAACCACAACCAACTTAACAATACTACACCATATTGGGCTCTCGATTTCTCTTTGTTCTTCTAGGGACATTGCATGTTCAGTTTCCCTGGTCTAATGCTTTGACACATAGCAGATATCTTGTGACTTGAAAATGCAGTGCATTCCTATTAACTGTGTTCAGTAGTAATATAACAAGGGGAGGAGGGCGTGTAAAACTGTGATAACTCTGCATTATGTAAATAAGTAATGACGTTGCGTTGCATAATAACACCCAGTAAAAGAACATTCAGTGCCTTGCACAATGTTTGTACATAAGGAAACCAAATGATTTACAACCTAGAACAGAAATTATTGATACAGAAAAATTGAATATTTACATAAGAGTGAAGATCCATGTAGTATTTTGTCTGCATTGGTAATACTCCTGCATTACATCACATTCACTGAACAGCATAAGGATGAATAAATGCAATTTACACAGAAATTCTCTGGACACTCACCCAGAAACTGCTTGTTCTGCAGAATGTAGATGCGCTGTACACCGCTAGTCAGATGTGTTTACCTTCAATCATCTAAATCAGCAATACTGTATCAAAATGAATGGCTTCAAGTTGTTTTCTTGGCATTTTATTTAGACAAAAACATAAGAAATAAATGTTGTTATGGATTTGACCTTTTTGATCTGGCTAAAATTATTTATTTATTGCTGCCACAATCAAAAACAATGCAGAAAATAAATATACAAGCATTGGTAAGTGTCCTTAACCACTTAACAACCTCTGCCACGCTTATCTACGCCCCTTTAAAATTCACCTGAGTCACAGGGGCGTAGATAGGCAACTCCAGTTTATTTTCCTGCTGTGCGCGATCGCGTCCGCGTTTGCTTGCACGCGGACGTGCATACGCGTCGGGCACCCGCGGGTCTGTGATTGGCTGATGTGAACATGTGTTCACAAAGCCAATGACAGTGCTTATTCATGCAGAATGTGTGTAAACATTGTATCAGTCACTATGCTGTTACAGTTACTGAGATCACTCGTGAGAGGATCTCAGATAACTAACACAGCATTAGTGACTGATCAGCATCAGTGAGGTTTTTTTTAAATAAATTATACCCCCATTAAGCCCATTAACCCTTGCCTCCCTTAAATGTGAAAATTGCTGTGGTTTTTAGGTGAAAAACTCTGTGGTAGAGAAGTGGTTAATAAGTCTATGCTTATGTTAAAAATAGAATAACAACTTTAAAAACTTAAAATAAGGTAAAGGGGGTGGGGCTTAAGTGCAATTCTATTGTGTACATAAACAAGGATGCTGCTAAGGTTCTTGTGACCCCATGTCATTATTAATAATAGATATAATAATAGATAGCCAAAGGTGCTCCCCCAAAAAAATTTAAAAGGTGGCCCTCCAGTACTCTATCTTTGCTGGTTTGCGCATAGTTCACTGTATTTCATATGCATTTATGCATATATCCTTTGTATTTAAGCACTGATGCACTTTTGTGGAAGTCTCATCTAAACTCATTTTACCAATATTCTACTAGCACCCTTCTATAACAGAAATCACTTTTTCTGCTATATCTGGCACCCTATCACTTTTCTCAGCTATATCCGGCATCCTTTTATAACCAAAATCCTTTTCTCGGTTACATCCAGCACCCTATCACTTTTCTCAACTATATTTGGCACCCTTTTAACTGAAATCCTATTTCTCAGCTATATCGAGCGCTCTTTTATAAAAGAAATCATTTTTTTTCAGGTATATCCGGAGCCCTATCACTTTTGTTGGCTATATCCAATGCTCTATCATTTTTCTTTGCTAAATCCAGCGCCCTTGTATTACCAAAATTAGCTTTTTTGGGGATATATTTGGTGCCCTAACATTTTTCTTGGCTATATTTGGCCCCCCTTATAACTGAAACCACTTTTCTTGGCTATATCCGGCCACCTTTTATAACAGAAATCACTTTTCTCGTTCATTTTCAGTGCCCTTTTATAACTGAAATCATGTTTATTGGCTACATCAAGCCGCCCTGTTTCTAGGTGCACCGTGACGTGCAGACACGGTTTCTCAGTGCGTACATGCCTGCAGGGAACGAGGAAGAGAGGTGACGGTGGGAAGAAGAAGTATAGAGTGCAGTGCTGCTTCCTGTTTTTTTGCCTGGAGTTGGTAGGACTCCGCCATGTTTACACTCTGCATTTGTGTGGGAAAGGAGAGGGGAATAATGGGGACACCAAGAATGCTTTTAAGATCATATGATGGAAACCTAATGGTATTGTGTGAGTGTGGTGATGGGGCCTGGTAACCGGCACAGAGGTTCTGAGCGTGAATTTGCTGTGGTGGTGGTTGTGTCAGTGGAGCCCTCAAGGTACTTTTGCCCTCGGTCTCCATTGTAGCTAGAACTGGCCCTGTGCACACATCACTATATTGCATTTGTAGCAGGTTTTACTACAAAATGGCAAGTTTTGGAGGCAATCTCATAGTTATGGTTAAGGATTTCTGGGTTTGGGAAAGGATATCAAATTACCTTTGATCATATTTAATGATTTTAAACTCTATATAAATAGAGGAATAAAGTGTGTTAAAAATACCCCCGTAAATATGTTTTTCCTTTCTGCTGTCCACTGTTTTTGCCATTTTCCAGACATTTGATACAAATTCCATTGGCTTTTCATCACTTTCTTCATTGTTTCAACATTTGCATGCATTTTAGGAATTTTTTTTTCCAATTATTTAGGACAATGCAATAACTCATCTCGCTGGAAATGACATATCAGTTTAAAAAATGTACACATTTTTATAAATATGACTAATGCTGACTTTACGATGGAAATGTACCTGCCAGATTTTTATTACATCAATCAAATGTGTTGACAGTGTAGGCATTTTACAGAAACAAATGTGCAATGAAGCTTCACTGTGTTGATTTCACATATCCACTCAGGTACTGATAAAAAGCATAGGATGTATGATACGCGTGACAGCATGTTTATAGTCACAATGCGCACAATGCATTTTCGCTGTGCTTCACTGCACATTTATTTCAGTAATCACCTGTTCTATTAGTAAATTCTACCATCCAACTACATCTCCTGCTGATTTGACAGTCTGCTGTGCAATGCATGGGTCCTCCTACTCCACACTGACTCCATTGCCCCTCCTGTTTGGTCATCCTGTTCCATTTGGTTGGGTAAATAATTCTAGTGCCCTTCCTTTTCTTACAGTGACCATAGACTTGGAAGGAAACTCAAGCTTTTAATATTCAACAGCACCCATGTATTAATAAGCCAGCAGATGGTATTAATTCTGGCCCTTTTGGGCAACCACATGCATTAAGCTGGTAACTAGAAACATTTGGGAAGATCATTTAGTTTTACTTTTTCATCTATTATGAAGTATCAGTAGCTCAAAATATACAGTCATGTAAAACCCATTGGTTGTATAGTGTACTGGTTAAGGGCTTTGGCATGGGACACCAGGGTTAGAATCCTGGCTAGGGTCAGTATCTATTCAGTAAGAAGTTGTTGCCCAAGACTTCCTAACACTTTAAAGTGGCCTCTTGGGCTTGCCCTTACTAGCTGCAGCTCTTGAGTCCAACAGAAGAAAAGTACTGTACAACTGTTAGAATTATTATTATACAGTAAATACTAATATTAATAGTGAAATGGATATAAAATGCAACAGTGTAAGGGACTTACCTGTACAAGCCCGCAATGAGGGTTCCTATGGTGAGAGACAAGCCGCACTGGTCTCTTCCTCCTCTGTGCGCACAGCCCCTAGCAACACAGGCATCCTTCCCGACGGGGCTGCATGCGCTGCTTCTGGCTCTGTGCTTCCCAGCTCTAAAAGGGGACGGACGTTCTGGAGTAGACGTCCGTCCTATTCCCTCAGGAAACATATAAGTTAGTGTCAGCTGACAGTCTTAGTCAGCTGACACATAGGTAGGGGTTTAATGTTGTGTCAGCTGATCTGTTAGTCAGCTGACACTCAGGCAGGGCTGCAAGTGTGTGATTGGTTGCTGTGTTGTGTGACCGGCCACTGATTGGATGCTACCAGTGTTTAAACCCTGTTTGGACACTTGCATGTTGCCCGTTATAGCTTTGGCTGTGTGCTTTTGCTGGGTGTGATTATTTGTATAGGATTAGCCATGTATCAACCTTGCCTAGAAACTGACCACTCTCTGTCTGCCACCTGTACCGACCTTCTGCTTGGATTTTGACTACTCTCTGTCTGCCACTTGTATTGACCTTGGATTGCCTGACCTTGATTTTGCCTGTTCCTCGTGTACTTCGATAGTTCTGATATCACGTGTATGACCTTGGCTTGTTACTGGACTTTCGCTATCTCCTGTTAGGTTCTGGTGAGTTACATAGTTCACTCTACATTCAGCTCCTATACCTTGCACCTAGAAGGCCTGGGTGTAACCAGGGTTGGGCAGGTGTTGCTCTTAACTTCCCGGCAAGTGGGGACACGCCACAAAGGGTGAAGAAGGTGGTGGTAGATTGGGGCATAGCAGCTGAGCTGTGAGCTGATAACCTGCCAAGCCTGACAAACAGTTATCCAACAAGCTGTCTAACCATAATGATAATAATATAATAGCTATTTTTTCTCTTTTTAAAAAATGTACTTTGAGGGCCCTTTTCCACTAGCAATCACAATCACAAACGCCAGCGATTGCGATTTTTCATTAATTTTATTATGCGATTTGCGATTTTCATTTGCATTGCATTATCCCTCTGAAAATCGCTCCAGAAAGTGATTGCAATTTGCGATTTTCAAATCGAATCACTATAGTGGAAAATACTTCTCATGATTTCTATGATAAAGTAGCAACTGTAGCGATTTAAAAATCACTAGCGATTTGCGATTCAGCTGTGTGATGGAAAAGGGCCCTTATAATGTCCCTGACTTATTTTGGACATATTCTCACAAACAAATGAAGCTGTGCTCTTTCTACGGAGACCTTAACCATTTAGGCCTTTTGGACGTATAGTATACGTCCAAAAGGCCGCATGTGCGCTTCTGCGCACTGATGCCCGATCGTTGATCCCTTTCCCCGACAGAAAAAGCGACTGCTTTTCTCGGAAGCCTCGCTCTTTTTGCCTCTTACATCCCCCCTATGTCCCTCTAAGCGTACATGTTACACTTAGAGTGACGTAATGTAAACAAACTCATGGTTGCCATCTTGTGGCCAAATAGTAAAACTACATCTACATGTTAAAAAAATAAAATAAACACATATTTACATAAAAAAAATACTATTTACACCACACCCTCCCAAAAATACCCAAATAAAATGTTTAATAATAAAAAACATATTACAATTAAAAAATAAATAAATAAATATTTACCTAGGGGTCTAAACTTTTTAAATATCCATGTAAAGATGACATTTTTTTTTATTATTATAAGCTTGTAAATAGTGATGGATGCAAAACAGAAAAAATGCACTTTTATTTCCAAATAAAATATTGTCACCATACATTGTGATAGGGACATAATTTAAATGGTTTAATACCCAGGACTATTAGGCAAATACAATACATGGGTTTTAATTATGGAGGCATGTACAGTGGGTTGCAAAAGTATTCGGCCCCCTTGAAGTTTTCCACATTTTGTCACATTACTGCCACAAACATGCATCAATTTTATTGGAATTCCACGTGAAAGACCAATACAAAGTGGTGTATATGTGAGAAGTGTAATGAAAATCATACATGATTCCAAACATTTTTTACAAATAAATAACTGCAAAGTGGGGTGTGCGTAATTATTCAGTCCCCTGAGTCAATACTTTGTAGAACCACCTTTTACTGCAATTACAGCTGCCAGTCTTTTAGGGTATGTCTCTACCAGCTTTGCACATCAAGAGACTGAAATCCTTGCCCATTCTTCTTTGCAAAACAGCTCCAGCTTAGTCAGATTAGATGGACAGCGTTTGGGAACAGCAGTTTTCAGATCTTGCCACAGATTCTCGATTGAATTTAGATCTGGACTTTGACTGGGCCATTCTAACACATAGACATGTTTTGTTTTAAACCATTCCATTGTTGCCCTGGCTTTATGTTTAGGGTCATTGTCCTGCTGGAAGGTGAACCTCCGCCCCAGTCTCAAGTCTTTTGCAGTCTCCAAGAGGCTTTTTTCCAAGTTTGCCCTGTATTTGGCTCCATCCATCTTCCCATCAACTCTGACCAGCGTCCCTGTCCCTGCTGAAGAGATGCACCCCCCCCCCGAGCATGATGCTGCCACCACCAGGCACCCAGAACCAGGTATTCAATATAAGTGACCCAGTGAATACTCTGCCCGTTTTTTTTTTTTGTTTTTTTTTTTGGGGGGGGGGATCTCCTGTGGGAAGCCCACCATGTCTGAATCAGTCCCATGCCCCATGTGTTTATTTGAAACCAGTGATATGACTAAAATTACTTTTAAGGGAAACAATATCAAGCTGATGTTTAATTAATCAGCAGCTCCTAAATCTAATTTGATTCTAGTTCCTATGTAACCACAAGTTAGCTTTTTTTTTATTTTAGGCTCATCACTTGTGACCTGTCAGCAGTTTTTTTGTAACATGGTAAAAATATCTCGGTGGGTGAAGGGGAGTGATCTCCAATACCTTTGCCTTGAGTGCAAGGCAGCCTTGTCCATGTTGTTTGTTCTATATTTCTATAAAAAAATCTTAAGATGGTGCACCCTTTTTTATAGGTTATCTCCCCTTAAAGTGAAAAAGTTTACTTTACTTTTTTAATTGAGAACAGTGCAAATTTCCTTATGCCCATTACTGGCAAAGTGTATATATTTTACACAAGAAGTTGTTAAACCAGTTAGGAACAGTACTCTGCTACATCTGTTTAAAGAGTCTCGTTTTTTACCTTGTTTTTTCATATAATCCTGTTGTACATGAATGTCCCACTAGATTCGCTGCATCCCCACGGCAGATGAATGATTTATTCCTGTGTAACAGCCCTGCAAACATCCCGGGCTTCACAGGGCTTTATTTCCTGGAGGGGCAGATCTCTGAGCTGTAGCTCTGCCTACTCCGCAGTCAATCCCTGCTGATCGCTGCCTCTCCCCCGCCCCTCTCAGTCTTTCTTTACTGAGAGGGGTGGGGAGGAGGCAGAGATCCACGGAGATTGATTGCGGAGAGGCTGAGCTACAGCTCAAAGCTCAGCCTCTCCAGGAAGCGAGCCAGGGCAGCAAAATCTACGACCAGCAAAGTCGTAGAACTTTGTTGGTCTATTACACAGGAATAAATCATTCATCTGCCGCGAGGATACGGCGAATCTAGTGGGACATTCATGTACAACAGGATTATATGAAAAAACAAGGTAAAAAATTAGACTTCAGAGTCTATTCAAAGCCTCATTTCCATCTGCAAGATTTAGGTATGTTTTCAGAAACTCAGTGCAGTGCGATCTACAGGGACATCAAAAAGTGTGTAGACTGCACCTCTGATGATTCTATCCATGTATTGTGATTCACTGTGGAATCGTAATGTATGGTTGCATGCATTTTGGTAGGTTTGACATGGAATTGCAACCGCATTGGGGGAAACCACGGCGCAACCCAGTGCCGTGTATTATGTTGGCCACCTGCATTGCCTACAGTGTTTACACAGAAAGGAGGCCAGAACCGTGCGTTATGGTGGCCACCTGTATTGCACACAATGTTTAGACAGAAATTAGGCCAGAACTGTGTGTCATGGTGGCTACCTGCATTGCCCAAAGTGTTTACATGGAAATGAGGCCAGAACCGTGTGTCATGGTGGCCACCTGCATTGCCCACAGTGTTTAGAAGTAAATGAGGACAGTGCCGTGCATCATGGTGGCCACCTGCATTGCCCACAGTGTTAAGATGGAAATGAGGTCTAAATCCGGTTGTACGATCCTCGGGGCACTCATGGAATCAGAACGCCAGCTCCCATTGGATAGGCGGCGGACGCACTCTCAGTACGCGCTCTGCCGCTGTAAACAATAGTTGCTAACTCTGCTGTGTACCTGGACCTTGCCTGTCAGCTGCCTGACCGACACTGGCTACACTGACCACGCTACCTCTTAGTGCCTAAACTGCATCCCATTCTACCTGCTAACAACCACCTGACTCTCATCTGGATTGCTTCATCTTCCAGGTCTCAGGTGACTATAATACCTGTGTATACTGTGCCTCGCATTGTACCTTAGGTTCTGTGTGGTGAATACTATCTGTCAGTCTGTATGCTACATCTACCTGCAGGGTTATTGTAGTTCTGTGTTAGGTAGGAGCTTGGTTCAGGTGTTACGGGCTGTCCCATAACAGTCATATGGGCATACAGCCTGACCTATAGTCATTGACCAGACGAGCCTGACATCGGTATATTTGGACATCATTGAACACAGTATGGTACATTTGTAGTGGTTAGTGATGAGCAAAGGAAGAATACCGAATAGGTTTTATTCAGAATTCATCCAGGTAATTAGCACACCTGAGCACGGGCCACATGGGAGGGTTAAACTTACCCAGGAGCCTTCTGCTTTAATCCGTCCCACGCTGCATTCCAATTTACAGTCACATGACTACCGCACTTCCTCCTTTCGGGTTGTAGGAGGAAGAGCAGTAGTCACGTGACCGTGAATTGGAACGCGCTGTGGGACGAATTAAAGCAGAAGGCTTCTGGGTAAGTTTAATCCTCCCGCACACCCCGCTCAGGTGTGCTAATTACCTGGATGAATTCCGAATAAAACCTATTCGAAATTCATCCGTTGCTCATCCCTGGTAGTGGTTTCTTTCAATAAAATATTGGTTAAGCAGGCTTTAAAAGTTAAGAACTTAAAAAAAGCAAAGTTAAAACTTGTATAAGAACTTATTCTCATACAATAAGTTCAACGTGTCACAATTTAAAAAATATGCTGTATATTTTTCATAAATACTATTCTAGGTTCATCGCCTTTGGGAATACAATTTCTAGTCACAAAGTTAATCAATTTGGATTATTAAGAAAGCTTTAGATATGATAAGGTATAAAATGAAAGTGTCTAATTCCCTAAGGGATAATGGTGCTGAAATTGAATTAAAGAAATGTAAGAAATTGAAAAAAGTTAGCTAGGACTGAAGTAAAAAAGAAACTGCTAATGACTTTAAATTATGTAAAAGTTTAATTGAAACCTTTAGCAATAACTATGGCATATGACAAAGAAAAATAATTTGAAGATGTAGCAACATATTTCTATAAATTTGAGTTTTCACTACTAGGTAGATTGATGGGAAAATACAGTCAGATTTAATCATGTAACACTGCTTGTCTAACTTAGGAAGATGTTCATTTACTGCATTTTACTATATGTTATTACAGTTCCTCTTTAAGAAAGCGTTCCCAAGTAGAGCTCTTAATATGTCTATTATCTTGTTTCATTTGACTATAATCTTTGGATTTTTAGTTTATATATATATGTCTTTCTATTTACCATTCACAACACACTATTCTAATGTTTAGCTGCTGTTAATGTTTAAGGCTAGGTTAACAGTGGGACGTTGCATTGTGTTCCTGTTTTAACATTTTAACAGGAACACAATGCAACAGAACAAAAAAGTCCACAAACAACGCAACAAAAAGTACCACACGTTATGACTGCGTTACGTTGCATACAGTGAAGTACAGTGAAGCATACAGACAATGAAAATTATGCTTCCCTGTACCTGTTAACATAACAACATAACAATTTAATGGCAACTCACTGCGGCAGTGCTTTACCTTAAAGCAACAAGTTACACCACAACACTAACGTCGCACTGTGAAAGTTGCATAGACTTATCATTGCAGTTTGTGTTTCTGCATTGCAATGCCTCCCTAACATTGCTCCATAACAACCCACTGTGAATGAGGCCTGAAGAAACAACAAAAATAAAAAAAAAAGCTTCACATTTTATTAATTCCCCCATGTCACCCATGAGGAGGTGTTTCTGAAATCATTTTTATTAATTTGTATTTATATAGTAACATCTTCTGCTATGCTTTAAAGTATATATAGTCAAACTCTCATACCCCTATCATAGCCTAAGACCTAGTTTGGGAGGAACCATTTATGTGGGCAGGGCCAGCTGCTGCCCTCCGAGGATATCCCTCCACCCAGGGCCGGGCCGAGGCATAGGCTGGAGAGGCTCCAGCCTCAGGGCGCAGTGTAGGAGGGGGCGCACAATTCATTCAGCTGTCATTCCTAATTGTGTGGCTCCACCTGCTCCCCGGGGTCCCTGCTTAATGTGTGGCACATTGAGAAAAAATACTGTGCACCTGTCTCTTTAAGCGTTTTTTTTATTATTAATTCTGTCCTTCAGCCAAAAATCAAAAGTATTGACATATAGAAAGAAGAAGCGTCAAACCTGGATGAGAGACGGTGTTGCGGTGTACAGGGGAAAGGTGACCAGGGGAAGAACAGACGGCACTACAGCCGTTTCACGCCAAACTGGCGCTTGCTCACGTGCGTGACTCCAGTTTCATCGATTCACCCCATATTAGGGGGACAGACCTACTGGACCAAAAGGGTTTTTTCCCGTGCCGTGAATGTAAGGGGTACAGTGAAGCCAAACCTAAAAAAGGGCACCTCCATTCTCTCGAGGAATACAGGAAGGCAGCATCAAATCAAGCAGTGCATTACATGCAACTCAAAGGGCGTCATATATATATTATGGTGCCCATGCAATTTGGAATATATAGGACGAACTACACGAAAGTTGCATAAGAGGATTGGGGAACATGTGCCTAATATCCGGAAAGGCCTAACTACTCATAATGTTTCGAATCATTTTCGCTTAGTTCATAACTGCGACCCCAAAGGATTGAGATTCATGGGGATAGAAGCACATGTAAAAAAATGGAGAGGCTCCAGTGTAGTAAGGGACATTTCCCAAGCAGAGGGACGCTGGATATATAATCTGAAAACACTCACACCATGGGGTTTGAATGCTGAGTTCGACCTCAACTGTTTTATCAGTAACGACATTTAGGATAATAGGGTTAGATAGGAAATTATAAGATTGCCACTGTGCCGAGAGTTCTGGTACCTGTTAAAAATACAAAGGGACCCATCACCACACTAAAAGCTAGGTTAAGGGATGCAATTAGGTCACCGGGGACAGGGCAGCACCAACATTGGGCATACAGAACTCTCCCTCTGTGGCTGTCTCCTTGATAGGAGAACAGCGTGTAAACAGAGGCATTATGGGCACAGCACATAAAATGTAAAAATGTACACATTGCCACGCATGACGTCCAAATTAGACGCATGATGTAAGTGGAGTTCAGCATATAAGTTAGTTCATGCAACAATCACCACCAATTGGGTTGGGTAGTCCAGCTGTTGGGTGGGTTGTATTATTTTTAAGAAAATCTCTATGGGAACACAAATAATGGGTGGGATTCACTAATTAGCAGTAGATTTTAAGGGAATGACCACCAGCTTTTGACATGACAGTCCCATTTATCGTATGCCCATTTTAATGGGATACAATCACACAGCATGCTCTATAGGTGCCTACATATACCCAGCTTTAACCAGGCCGCCAATTATTAGAACCTATCCCGAAGGGATTGAATTCAAAACATTCTCTGTCTTATGTTTAACCACATAATGACCAGCTAACGGCGGCTGGTTGTTTGTGGGTTTCCATGGAAACCGTTCCATGTCAGTTCACGGAGGGTGTCTCCGTGAACAGCCTGCGAGCCTCCGATCGCGGCTCGCAGGCTAAATGTAAACACGCGGGGAAGAAATCCCCTGTGTTTACATCCATACGGCGCACTTGCGCAGCAGCACCGTAAAGGAGATCGGCGATCCCCGGACTTTGATTGGCCGGGGATCGCCGGTATCTGATAGGCTGAAGCCTATCAGAGGTGGTGCAGGACGCATTGCCATCCTGTGCCGCCCATTGCAAGAGGGAGAGGGAGGGAAGGAGAGGGAGGGAGGAATAGCGCTGCGGAGGGGGGCTTTGAGGAGCCCTCTCCCCCCGCTCGGCCACACAGAGCGGCGGCGATCAGACCCCCCCCAGCAGGACATCCCCCTAGTGGGGAAAAAAGGGGGAAGGTCTGATCGCCCTGCCTTTCACACGATCTGTGCTGCGGGCTGGAGAGCCCACACAGCACAGATCAGAGAAACCAGCCCGGGCATGAAAGAAACACTGAAGCGAGAATAATTCTCGCTTCAGAGCTCATAGTTAGCAGGGGCACGTGTGCCCCTGCTAAAACGCCGCTATCCCGCGGCTAAACGGGGGTCCCTTCACCCCCAAACCCCCCCGCAAAATCAACGACCAAATTGGTCGTAGATTTTGCTGCTCCTAGAGGCAGGGCTAACGGCTGCAGCCCTGCCTCCAGTTGCATCTATCAGCGGCGCATCGCCACCTCTCCCCCACCCCTCTTAGTGAAGGAAGACTGAGAGGGGCGGGGGAGAGGCGGAGATACGCGCTGACAGACGTGCGTGGGGCAGAGCTGCGGCGGTTAGTCCTGCCTCAATCCGGAAGAGATCCCCCGCTGCTCGGAGGGGATTTCGGGGGGGCATGGACCCTCGTTTATCCACGGGATAGCGGCGGTTTAGCAGGGGCACACATGCCCCTGCTAACTATGAGCTCTGAAGCGAGATTTATTCTCCCTTCAGAGTCTCTTTAAGTGGTTAAAAATTACTTTCATGAACTATGGTATAATTTTCGTTCTACCTCCCTTCTCCATATTGCCTAGAGCCATTTTATTAGCGTGCTAATATTTTATTATTTTAAATAATCTGTAAACAGTGATTATGAGGATACTGTACGTGTCTTGAATTTTTTAGAGCAGCAATTAGCAACTCGACCACTAGATGGCAGACATCTAGGGAGAGCACAAGTCTCTGGAGTGTTTCAGGTTACAATGGATATTAAAGTTTATTGAAGATATGGAAGGGGATTTGTGCTCCAGTGAAGTCACCATGCGACGGAAATAGCGTTCCAATACCCGGCAGGGAGGCGGAACTCGGAGATCGGAGCTATAAAAGATGCGATAACAGAAACACCGCCGTGGAGGAGCAGGACGCCGACGCCACCAGAGGTGGTGAAACCGATGGGCTAAACAGCCCAATAGGCGCTTCATTCTTTTGGATTTCTAAACGACCGGACGTTCAAACGTCCAACGACCGGTCGTTTGGAAAAATCATACGTATGGTAATATACAGTATGTTGAGTGATAAAGGAGCTAGTTAGTGCTATTCATTTTTGTGTCACTTTAAACACATTTCCCACCTTATTGAAACAAGTAACTACAGACCAAGATACATGGACCATGTATCAGATATTTCTAATCTTAAAGTGACATATTTTTAAGCTTAATTTTTTATCTTCGTGTATAATTATTTTCCAATAGCTGTTATCTCCAAGTGTAACCTTAAAGAGGAACTCCAGTGAAAATAATGAACAAAAGTGCTTAATTTTTACAATAATTATGTATAAATGATTTAGTCAGTGTTTGCCTATTGTAAAACTATTTCCTCTCCCTGGTTTACATTCTGACATTTATCATATGGTGACATTTTTACTGCTGGTAGGTGATGTCAGTAGAAGTAGCTGTTGCTTGCTTTTTTGGCGGTTGGAAACAGCTGTTATTTCCCACAATGCAACAAGGCTCCCACAGTGTGATGTCAGCACCATGGTCATGACATCACACCGTGGGAGGGATTCCACCACAATATCAGCCATACAGAGCCCCCTGATGATCAATTTGAGAAAAGGAAAATATTTTTCCTGGGAAAGGGGGTATCAGCTACTGATTGGGATGAAGTTCAATCCTTGGTCACGGTTTCTCCTTAGGGTCTGTTACCACTATTGCGAATCTGCATGCGTTTTCTGTATGCAGATTAGTACAACCAATACAACTTAATTAGCCTGTTTCCACTTGTAAGGAAAACAGAGCATTTTTCTGTGCAGGAAAAATCTGCACAGCGAGCCATCAGAATTCACACACCACAAGGCGGTGTGCGATTTGCATACAATGTAATTATTGGAAATTCGCATGCGTTTACGCTATGCGAATTATCCATGCAAATTTGCATACGTTTTTGCCTAAAATCAATGTAAAAGCACACAGGCACTGACATGGTTAAATTTGCATACTTACAAAAAACACAAAAACGTATGGAAATTTGCGGTAAAGTTTGCGGTGAAATTCGCATCCGCATGCAAATTTGTTTTCGCGTTTTCCGCGACTAATTTGCACCACACAAGTGGAAACGGGCCCTAAAGGACTCTGTAAGTTGCAACGTCACTGAGCCGAAAAGTCACACAGCGCAGTACCATTGCGGTGCAACCATCCAGTGCATACAGTAAAATGAAAGTATGCCACACTGGTACCGTAAATGCATGCATGCTGTGCGTAACTGAGTTAGAACCCACCCCATCTCACCACACCATACTCGATGTGGAAGCCCCATAGGAATATCATTGTATTACATTGCAATGCGGTTATATTATCCATTGCTCTGCTGTACAATGGAGTTGGTCCTAAAAGTCAACTATTCAGGCAAGTATAAAATCTTAACTATTCCCTTTAGCCACTGACCAAACTCTGCAGTCTCTTCTATGCTTCAATACAGCAAAATTGTAAAGGTAGGACTCATTTGCTTATCATTTCTTGATATTTCTGAAAGTTTTGTTAGCCACTTCATGCTATGGCGTAAAAGAAACAAATATATGCATGTGTGCATGCGCACATGTGTGCACTGTACATGCACTTCCTATCCTATGTGCACTAAAGGTGCACATACAGGACATTTCTAAATGTCCATATTGCATGGGGAGGTTAAAGGACAGTTTCTAATAATTCCAACATTTGTCTAGCACCTTTTCTCCTGTCGGGCTCAAAGAGTTGGAGAGCTACAGCCACTAAGGATGTGCTCAGGTGCTGGCGGTGCCCGTAGCCACCGCTAGTTATTGTAACATTTGTGTTTACTATGTTTGCATTTTTTTATGTTTGTTTGCATGGTGCTTTACAAAGTAGAATGCAAATATAGGTTATGAGTACTATTTTCATATTTTTAGCCACTGGTTGTGCATTTTCTTTTAGTTTTGCTGAGAGGGTATGGTTGTTTGGAGGATATGGAAGCCATACTGGATAACTGGAAACATGGTTGCCATAGGAGATTTATCATTTGAGCACAAGTTATGACCTTCTAGTGAAAAGCCCATCGATCTGGTGAGCTGCCCTGGTTTTTCCATCTTTAGGGATCAGTGGACCTTTTGCTGTACAGCAGAATGATTTATTTATTTATTTTTTAGTAAAGGTCCTAATTTTTATAATGCATTTATTTTACAGTTGTAAAAATTCTAGCGCATGCAGTAACAAACCATATAAGGATCTAGTGTAATAGTACACATATTCTCCAGGCACTCAAATATGCCGTGTTGGCAGCTAAAAAGAACAAAACAACTCCACTCCAACTGCTGCTGCATTAATCTTTGAGTTGGTGTGATACATTATATATTTAGAAGGAGAGACAGAGGATGAATGCACCCAGGGCCTATGCATTCAGTAAAACTTCACAACTTCCATTTTTTTAATGCACAGCTTTAAAATAAAAAAAAGGCCAGTACCACAATTTGTTAGCTTTGATGGTGTAAGCCAGGGAGTAATAAGGAGGTGCAAGATCAGAATGTTGTGCAACAGTTGCAACTTTATCACTATTATTTCAAGGGGTAGGAAAAAGATTCAAGCTAGCCATACATTGATCAATTATGACCCAATATGCCAAGCCAATCAACCCCTGTCTGATTGGAATTTCAACATATTTCAGAAGAAATCTATCGAGAATTGGCTGATCTTCTGGCTTTTTACTGCTTGATGCAGTGCAATGCTATGGACCATCGATTGCCCACTGCTCATGCCCCACCCCCCTTAACGCAGAGTCCTCCCATCATGTCTAATTAGACTTCCCATTTATAAAGAGATCAAAATCAATGAAAAGTGAACAAATCAGAAGCTGAATGCAATAGATGATTGGGAGATTTGGCCAAATGGATCAAATCAGTCAGAAATCAATCAGAAAAATGAATCCATGTATCTCCAGATTTAGTAATTGATTTGGGGTAGTGTTAGGCAGACAAAGATGGTAAATTCAGAGTTGACTGTAGGCTACTAGCAAAGTGTAAGGGTAATGAGAGTCAGTGGTCAGGTCAAGCTAGGTTTTGGGTCAATATTTTGGGTATTGGGGCAACATGTAACCATTGTTGCTATAATTAAATAGAGATGGCTCGAACCTCCGATTTTTGGTTCGCGAACTACGAATGTGAACTTCCGCAAAAAGTTTGGTTTGTGCGAACTTTTCAAACCACAATAGACTTCAATGGGGAGGCGAACTTTGAAAACTACAAACATTTATGCTGGTCACAAAAGTGATGGAAAAGATGTTTCAAGGGGTCTAACATCTGAGTTTTGCATGGCAGAGTGGGATACACGCCAAAAGTCCCTGGGAAAAATCCTGATTTGATGCACAGCAGTATTTTAAGGGCAGAAATCACATTGCATGCTAAATTGGAGGCCTAAAGTGCTTTAAAACATCTTGCATGTGTACACATCACTCAGGTAGTATAATTAATTTGTCTGCTTCACACTGACAGACCAAACTCACTGTGTAACGCACCACAAACAGCTGTTTGTGTAGTGACGGCCGTGCTGGACAGGTGCGCACCATGGCCAGAGTGCAGGCGATAGCGGTTTTCAAGCCCATATGGTCGCCAAGCTGAGGTAGCTCAATGACAGAACAACAGTGACAGTCCAGCTGATCGAATTTGGACTGTCCACAATGAAGCAACGACCTTATTATGTTGGGTGTGCTCCCCCCCCCCCCCCCCCGAGACACTCATATAGCCGGATGTCATTGCTTCATTGTGATAAGCAAGCCCCTTCACCGTGGTAAGGTAACGATCACGAAGGGGAATTGACACATGTACATGCCTTTTGTTTTGGGCAGGCATGTACACGCACCAGAAAAATTATTATAGCGGCCACTGCTTCGCCTGGATTCCTGGACCCTGTTGGTGGTGGCCGAGAAGGCAGAGATGCTGTGTGGGGATGCTATGTAGGGAGCGACTTAGTCTTGGGGCAGGCAGTCACACGGCATGCAGACAGAGATGCTGTGTGTGGGGACTGACTTAGTCCTCGGCGGGCAGTAGCCCTCCGGGATCCATGCCTCATTCATTTTGATAAAGGTGAGTGTAACGATCGGTGTCAGCTCGCAGAGAGAATATGATTATTGGTGATCTGCAGTATCACCAAGAATACAGATCTATACCTGATTATGGATGATCTGCAGAATCACCAATAATACAGATATAGTGCTAACCTCTGGACACCTCTAAATATATATATATTGAGTGTTTGGTGTAACAGTATGACTGAGTAACCCACCTAAAGAGAAGGTGGCCCTAGGCAGTACAGGAAGTACTGCTATGGAGGGTATAGAAACCTTCCAGCAGCCTGAGACTCTCCAAGGGGTGGAGTCAGGCTGAAGGTAGGAAGGACCAGAAAGTGAGTGACACCTGAAGGTGGATGTCACTGACTGATCTTGGAGACTATCTCTTAAGTGGAGAGAGATAGCTCTCGAGGTCGGGCAAGCCAGGTCGGCAACACACAGACAGATAAAGTACTAAGACAGAAGACTGATTCGGTATCCAAGTCAGGCAGGGTTTGGCAACGAGATAACAGATATGCGTGGTACCGAATCAGAAAGCAGAGGGATAGTCAGGAAAGCAACAGGTCATAACAAATAACAAACAATGCCTAGTCTTGGGTGTGAGGTCCGTGGTCTCTACACCCTGGAACTAGTCTGAAGTATAACTGAATGATAATGCAAGTTCCCTAGTCTTGGGTGTGAGGTCCGTGGTCTCTACACTAGTGTTGGGCGAACATCCAGAAGTTCGGGTTCGGGGTGGTTCGGCCGAACATGCCCCCGATACTCTGCATGTTCGGGCCGAACCCCGAACCCAACCCGAACATGTCCCTTTGGGGCCCCCTATAGGGTCCCAGCATAAAGGGAGAGCATGCCCTGAGCGCGGGGGGGTTGGGGTCGGAAATGCCCCCCACCCCTCCCCGCTAAGCTCTCCCTTCTGCTGGACCCTATAAAATTAAATCTAAGTCCCCCGAAGGTACCTTGCAGGCTGGCAGGAGGAGGGCAGGAAGCGGGCAGCCGGAGAGCATAGGCGCTAGTACCATCTGATACTTCCGCCCTCTCTCTGACGCACTTCCTGTTTACATTTGTAAGTCACGTCAAGAGAGAGCAGAAGTACCGCGATGACGCGTACGAGGGTACGCGTCATCTACATGATGACACGTACCCTCGTACGCGTCATCGCGGTACTTCTGCTCTCTCATGAGAGTGTGAACTAACAGGCTCAGCCACACTAGCTGCACGCTGCTGCGTGCAAACCGCCGCGCTGGCCGCGGAAACAGCCGGCAGCCGCCTTGCTGTCGTTACATGCGGCGGCTTTTCCGCGTTCTGCCATGTCACTAGATGCACGCTTCCGTGCGCAGACCGCCGCGTTGGACGTGGAATCAGCCGCCTTGCTGTCAGTACACGTGGCGGCTTTTCTGCGTTTTCTCACAGTACCCCCCCCCCCTGAGGAGTGGACTCCGAACATCTCCTACCCGGCTTCCCAGGATGTAAGTTATGGAATTCCTTTTTCAACTCCTATGCGTGCATACGACAGTCTGGCACCCAAGTTCTTTCCTCTATGCCATACCCCTTCCAGTGAACCAAATACTGCACGGAGTTCTGCACAAGCCGTGGGTCCAGAATCTTCTCAATTTCATACTCAGGTTGGTCATCAATCAACACAGGGAGGGGGTAGCGGAATCCACGTGCACTGCCGGCTTGAGCAAGGACACATGAAATGATCTCACACCTCGCATGCTGGTAGGGAGATCAATGGCATAAGTGACAGTATTGATTTTCCTGGTTACTGGAAAAGGACCCACAAATCTAGGACCTAACTTGGGTGACAGTTGCTTTAGAGCCAAATGTCGAGTGGACATCCAGATCAAGTCTCCTGGAAAAAATTCCCATTCAATGGAATGTCTCTTGTCAGCCTGTTTTTTCTGGTTCTGAAAAGCCCTCCTCAGATTTCTTTCAACCATTCCCCAAATCTGTTTTAAAGACTTCTGCCAGCTCTCCAGTGCTGGAAACGGGGTAGAAGCCACTGGCAATGGGGTGAACTTAGGTAACCTTCCCGTCACCACCTGAAATGGGTAAAATCCTGAGGAGGAACTCTTCAGATTGTTGTGTGCAAATTCTGAAAACGGCAAAAATTTTACCCAGTCGGTTTGTGCATCTGCAACATAACACCTCAGAAATTGTTCCAGAGACTGGTTCGTTCTTTCGGTCTGGCCATTGGTCTGTGGGTGGTAGCCTGATGAGAAAGAAAGCTCCATGTCTAACTGATGGCAGAATGCCCTCCAAAACTTAGAAACAAATTGGACTCCCCGATCTGACACTATATTTTCCGGAATGCCATGCAGCCGGAAAACATGCTGGATGAAGAGATCAGCCAATTCCTGGGCCGAGGGGAGTCCTTTCAGGGGGACAAAATGGGCCATCTTACTGAATCGATCGACTACCACCCAAATGACCGTCATGCGCATGCCCTCAGACCTGAGGAGCTCGCCCACAAAATCCATGGACAAGTGGGTCCATGGTTCACTCGGGACTGGCAGAGGCTGCTATGTTCCAACAGGTGCCTGACGGGAGGGTTTGCTCCTAGCACAGACTGCACATTCCCTCACATACTCCTTGCAGTCAGTTGCCAATGACGGCCACCAAGCACATCTAGCAATGAGATCTTGAGTTCTGGTGGCCCCAGGATGCCCAGCATTCTTGTGGGAATGGAACAGCTGCAATATTTGTAAGCGAAAAGGTAATGGCACAAACATGACCCCCTCAGGCTTCCCCTCTGGTACATATTGTTGGAACGGACCCAGCATGACTGACCAGTCTTTCCAGGTCTCAGTGGCTGCCAGAACCATCGTTTGAGGAACAATGGTTTCTGGGTCTGCGGGCTGTGCTGTCTCGGGCTCAAAACATCTGGACAAGGCATCAGCCTTGATGTTCTTACTACCAGGGGTATACGTGATTACAAATCTGAATCTAGAGAAAATTAATGACCACCGAGCCTGTCGGGGGCTAAGTCTCTTAGCGCCTTCAATGTACTCCAAATTCTTGTGGTCAGTGTAAACCGTAATGGTATGTTCTGCCCCTTCTAGCCAATGTCGCCATTCCTCAAAGGCCAATTTGATGGCTAGAAGTTCCCTATTGCCTATATTGTAGTTTTTCTCTGCGGGTGAAAATCTACGGGAGAAATAGGCACAAGGATGCAGTTTTCCCTGCAACCCGGAACGCTGAGACAGCACAGCCCCTACCCCTACCTCTGAGGCATCCACCTCCACGATACAGGGGAATGAGATGTCAACATGTCTCAGTATGGGTGCAGAACAAAACAGTTTCTTCAGGGTGGAGAAAGCAGCATGGGCCTCAGGGGACCAGTGGTGAGTGTCTGCCCCTTTTTTGGTGAGACTGGTGAGAGGTGAAATCACCATAGAGTACCCCTTTATGAACCTCCTATAGTAGTTGGCGAACCCCAGGAATCTCTGGAGAGCTTTCAGCCCTACAGGTTGGGGCCACTCCAAGACAGCTGAAACTTTCCCAGGGTCCATAGAGAGGCCAGAGGTTGAAATTATGTACCCCAGAAAGGCGACAG
The DNA here is from genome assembly GCF_040937935.1 of Hyperolius riggenbachi. Lineage (NCBI taxonomy): Eukaryota > Metazoa > Chordata > Amphibia > Anura > Hyperoliidae > Hyperolius > Hyperolius riggenbachi. The sequence goes on along the minus strand of NC_090652.1, from coordinate 130,307,545 downwards.
AGGTCACTTCGAAAATGCACTTCTCCAATTTAGCATACAGTATATTTTGTCTTAATTTTCGCAACACAAAATTAACATGCTTTCTGTGTTCTGAGAGGTTGGACGAGAAAATTAGTATGTCGTCTAAATACACCAAGACGAATTTGCCCAATACCTCTCTGAACACCTCATTAATCAACTCTTGGAAGACGGCCGGGGTGTTACACAACCAGAAGGGCATCACTGGGTACTTGTAATGCCCATCGGGCGTGTTAAAGGCCGTCTTCCATTCATCACCGTCCCTGATACGCACAAGATTGTATGCACCCCTTAAATCCAGTTTCGAGAAAATCTTAGCACTGGTGACCTGGGTAAACAAATCGTCTGTCAAGGGCAGGGGATAACGGTTCTTTACTGTAATTTTATTTAAGCCCCAATAATCAATGCATGGATGGAGGCCTCCATCCTTCTTTTTCACAAAAAAGAACCCGGCCCCTGCTGGAGACCGAGAAGGACAAATAAAACCCTTAGCTAGATTTTCTCGGATGTATTCTTGCATGGCTAATTTCTCTGGCCCAGACAGATTATAGAGATGACCTCTAGGGGGCATACAACCAGACCTGAGATCAATGGGGCAATCAAAAGGACGGTGGGGAGGAAGTTTGTCGGCTGACTTAGGACAAAACACGTCCGCAAATTCTGAATACTGATCTGGCAATCGCTCCATGTGAATCTTGGTTTCACCCAAGGTTACCTTCTCTAGACAATGATGATAACAATGGGTAGACCAGCTCGTTAGCTGACCTGTAGCCCAAATGATCTGAGGCGAGTGAAGTTGTAACCATGGCATACCAAGAATGATCGTGGTTGCAAATTCTCTTTATGTAACACCCCTACCGTAACCCTTAACTCAGGGGTTTGAGAAAGAGGGTAGTTATTCTGCAGGGGGGGATCGTCCACTGCAGTGACCAAAATCGGTTGCTTCAATGGGGAAATTGGAATTCCCAATTTCTTAGCAAATTCATAATCCATAAAGTTGGCTGCTGAGCCAGAGTCAATGAAGGCTTCAGTGGTTTCTGTCTTATCTTCCAAGATATTGTACAAGGGAGGAGCAAACGTTTATCATCTAGAGGAAACGACTGCGCGCCTAGGGTATTACCTCCGACTACACCTAGGCGGCAGCGTTTCCCGACTTCTTGGGACAATTCTGCACTTTATGACCCCCCTCTGCACAGTATAGACAGAGCTGCTCTGTTTCTCTGCGCCTCCGTTCCACCCGAGACAATCTCGACCGACCAATCTGCATTGGTTCTGGTGGAGGCGAAGCGGGTGGAGACGAAACAGATGGAGGTGCAACGTAGGACACATATCTCACATTGTTCCTACCCCGAGTCTGCCTTTGGTAACGTAAGCGACGATCAACCCTGATGGCCAAAGATATGGCCCATCGACAGATTTCGGCTCAGGATGACTTAGCATTAGTTCTGAGACCGCATCCGACAGTCCGGATAGAAAACAGTCTAGGAGCGCAAATGAGCCCCATCTAGCTGAAACTGCCCATTTTCTAAACTCAGCTGCGTAAACTTCCACCGGATCCCTGCCCTGCCGCAAAGTCTTGAGCTTCCGCTCAGCGGTAGAGGCAATGTTCGGATCATCATAAATTATAGCCATGGCTTTAAAAAATGCCTCAACCGAGGCTAGAGCCTCATTCCCTGGCTGGAGATTATATGCCCAGGTCTGGGAATCCCCTGACAATAGAGTCTTAATAAACGTAATTCTTTGTGCTACCGTTCCTGAAGAATTAGGCCTTAACTCAAAGTATGACAACACTCTATTTCTGAAGTTCTGAAAGTCAGATTTATGGCCAGAAAACCTTTCAGGTACAGACATGCGTATGTCTGTGCTAAGAGGAGATCGCACTGTATCCACAGCTGTCTGTAAGGTTTGTGCAGACCCAGACAAGGCATTGATCTGGATCTGATGATCGTCCAGCACTCGGATGAAATTTTCCACTGAAGAAGTGAGTGCATCCAGATGGCTATTGAGTGCGTCCATTTGGGTTGGGTCTGCCATTCTGTAATGATAGGTGTCAGCTCGCAGAGAGAATCTGATTATTGGTGATCTGCAGTATCACCAAGAATACAGATCTATACCTGATTATGGATGATCTGCAGAATCACCAATAATACAGATATAGTGCTAACCTCCGGACACCACTAAATATATATATATTGAGTGTTTGGTGTAACAGTATGACTTTGAGTAACCCACCTGAAGAGCAGGTGGCCCTAGGCAGTACAGGAAGTACTGCTATGGAGGGTATAGAAACCTTCCAGCAGCCTGAGACTCTCCAAGGGGTGGAGTCAGGCTGAAGGTAGGAAGGACCAGAAAGTGAGTGACACCTGAAGGTGGATGTCACTGACTGATCTTGGAGACTATCTCTTAAGTGGAGAGAGATAGCTCTCGAGGTCGGGCAAGCCAGGTCGGCAACACACAGACAGATAAAGTACAAAGACAGAAGACTGATTCGGTATCCAAGTTAGGCAGGGTTTGGCAACGAGATAACAGATATGCATGGTACCGAATCAGAAAGCAGAGGGATAGTCAGGAAAGCAACAGGTCATAACAAATAACAAACAATGCCTAGTCTTGGGTGTGAGGTCCATGGTCTCTACACCCTGGAACTAGTCTGAAGTATAACAGAATGATAATGCAAGTTCCCTAGTCTTGGGTGTGAGGTCCGTGGTCTCTACACCCTGGAACTAGTCTGAAGTATAACAGAATGATAACACAAGTAATCTGGCTCAGTGTGAATTCCCAGGTCCTCCTGGTTCAAACACACTGTTGGATCTGACTAGTGTTGGGCGAACATCTAGATGTTCGGGTTCGGGCCGAACAGGCCGAACATGGCCGCGATGTTCGGGTGTTCGACCCGAACTCCGAACATAATGGAAGTCAATGGGGACCCGAACTTTTGTGGTTTGTAAAGCCTCCTTACATGCTACATACCCCAAATTTGCAGGGTATGTGCACCTTGGGAGTGGGTACAAGAGGAAAAAAAAATTAGCAAAAAGAGCTTATAGTTTTTGAGAAAATCGATTTTAAAGTTTCAAAGGGAAAACTGTCTTTTAAATGCGGGAAATGTCTGTTTTCTTTGCACAGGTAACATGTTTTTTGTCGGCATGCAGTCATAAATGTAATACATATAAGAGGTTCCAGGAAAAGGGACCGGTAACGCTAACCCAGCAGCAGCACACGTGATGGAACAGGAGGAGGGTGGCGCAGGAGGAGAAGAAGGCCACGCTTTGTGAGACACAACAACCCCGGCCTTGCATGAGGGCAAGAAGCGTGCGGATAGCAGGCTTTGTACCGCCATGCAGTCATAAATGTAATAAAGATAAGTGGTTCAATAAACAGGGACCACGCGGCAACGCTAACCCAGCAGCAGCAGACGTGATGGAACAGGAGCAGGCGCAGGAGGAGAAGGCCACGCTTTGTGAGACACAACAACCCAGGCCTTGCATGAGGGCAAGAAGCGTGCGGATAGCAGGCTTTGTACCGCCATGCAGTCATAAATGTAATAAAGATAAGTGGTTCAATAAACAGGGACCACGCGGCAACGCTAACCCAGCAGCAGCAGACGTGATGGAACAGGAGCAGGCGCAGGAGGAGAAGGCCACGCTTTGTGAGACACAACAACCCAGGCCTTGCATGAGGGCAAGAAGCGTGCGGATAGCAGGCTTTGTACGGCCATGCAGTCATAAATGTAATAAAGATAAGTGGTTCAATAAACAGGGACCACGCGGCAACGCTAACCCAGCAGCAGCAGACGTGATGGAACAGGAGGAGGCGCAGGAGGAGAAGGCCACGCTTTGTGAGACACAACAACCCAGGCCTTGCATGAGGGCAAGAAGCGTGCGGATAGCATGCTTTGTACCGCCATGCAGTCATAAATGTAATAAAGATAAGTGGTTCAATAAACAGGGACCACGCGGCAACGCTAACCCAGCAGCAGCAGACGTGATGGAACAGGAGCAGGCGCAGGAGGAGAAGGCCACGCTTTGTGAGACACAACAACCCAGGCCTTGCATGTGGACAAAAAGCGTGCGGATATAGCAGCAATGCTTTTTGCCGCCATGCAGTCATAAATGTAATACAGATGAGAGGTTCAATAAACAGGGCCCGGAAACGCAACACCATCCCAGATGTTCATTGGTCATGTTACTTGGTTGGGGTCCTGGAGTGTTGCGTAGTCATTTCCAATCCAGGATTGATTCATTTTAATTTGAGTCAGACGGTCTGCATTGTCTGTAGAGAGGCGGATACGCCGATCTGTGACGATGCCTCCGGCAGCACTGAAACAGCGTTCCGACATAACGCTGGCTGCCGGGCAAGCCAGCACCTCTATTGCGTACATTGCCAGTTCGTGCCAGGTGTCTAGCTTCGATACCCAATAGTTGAAGGGTGCAGATGGATGGTTCGACACAGCTACGCCATCTGACATGTAGTCCTTGACCATCTTCTCCAGGCGATCGGTGTTGGAGGTGGATCTGCACGCTTGCTGTTCAGTGGGCTGCGGCTGCATGGGTGTCAGAAAATTTTCCCACTCCAAGGACACTGCCGATACCATTCCCTTTTGGGTACTAGCTGCGGCTTGCGTTGTTTGCTGCCCTCCTGGTCGTCCTGGGTTTGCGGAAGTCAGTCTGTCTGCGTACAACTGGCTAGAGGAGGGGGAGGATGTCAATCTCCTCTCTAAAGTCTCCACAAGGGCCTGCTGGTATTCTTCCATTTTGACCTGTCTGACTCTTTCTTCAAGCAGTTTTGGAACATTGTGTTTGTACCGTGGATCCAGAAGGGTATAAACCCAGTAATTGGTGTTGTCCAGAATGCGCACAATGCGTGGGTCACGTTCAATGCAGTCTAGCATGAATTGAGCCATGTGTGCCAGAGTCCTACCAGAATCCTCATCATCCTCTTGTGAGCGTTGTGATAGTTGTTGTGATGCATCATAGTCGTCACCTTCCTCCTGGTCTGCTTCTGCTGACCATTCGCGTTGAATTGTGGAAGTCCAACGTGCACCGCTCTGGCCCTCATCAGTGGTGGCATGAAATTCCTGCTCCAACTCCAGCTGTTCCTCCTCCTCTTCTTCGTCATAGCTGCTGGGGCCAGCGTTCCCTGAGGCGGATGGCCTGATGTTGGTACCATCACGCTGATCGTTTTCTCCTTCAGATTCCCCCAGTTGCATCATGACAGCTGTTTCCTTGATTTTTAACATCGACCTCTTCAGTAAACACAGCAGTGGTATGGTAATGCTGACTGAAGAGTTGTCACTGCTCACAAGCAACGTGGATTGCTCAAAATTTTGGAGGACTTGGCAGAGGTCCAACATGTTGGCCCAATCGGATCCACAGAAGCTTGGCAGCTGGCCGGATGCGCCTCGGTACTGCGCCGTCATGTACTGGACCACTGCACTCTTCTGCTCGCAAAAGCGGGCTAGCATGTGCAGCGTAGAATTCCAGCGCGTAGGGACATCACACAGCAAGCGATGGTGGGGGAGATTGAAGCGCTCCTGCATCTTGGCGAGTGCCCCCGAAGCAGTACTGGAATTTCTACAATGTTTGGACACTCGACGCACCTTCAACAGCAGATCGGGCACGCCTGGGTATGTCCTCAGGAACCGCTGAACTACTAGGTTCATCACGTGCGCCAGGCAAGGGATGTGTGTCAGCTTAGCCAACCTTAAAGCGCGAATGAGATTACTCCCATTATCACACACAACCATGCCCGGTTTCAGGTCCAGCGGTGCCAGCCACAAATCCGTCTGTTCCTTTATTCCCCTCCAAATTTCCTCCCCTGTGTGCTGCTTATCCCCAAGGCAGATTAGCTTCAGCAACGCTTGCTGACGCATGCCAACAGCTGTGCTGCACTGCTTCCACGATCCTACTGCTGCTGGGTTAGCGTTTCCGGATGAGGTACAGCTTTGAGATGCGTTGGAGGAGAAGGAGTCAGAGAGGTAGGTGCTGCTGTTATCCAGTGGGAGGGACGGCGGTGCAGCTGTTTGTGGCGTGGGCAACACCCGTGCCGTAGCAGGTGAGGAATCGCTGCCAGGCTCCACAAGGTTCACCCAGTGCGCGGTAAGGGAGATGTATCGACCCTGGCCGAACGCACTCGTCCAGGTGTCAGTGGTGAGGTGAACCTTGCAGGCAACGGCATTCTTCAAGCTTCGGGTTATTTTGCTGACCACGTGCTCATGCAACTCAGGCACTGCAGAGCGTGCAAAGTGGTAGCGGCTGGGAACCACGTAACGTGGGATGGCCACTGACATCATGCCCTTGAAGCTGTTTGTCTCCACCAATCGATATGGCAGCATTTCGCAGGCCAGAAGCTTGGCTATGCTGGCTGTTACTGCCACGGCCCGGGGGTCATTTGCTGGCAATTTCCTCTTGCGCTCAAACATCTCCGACACAGACAACTGAACCGTAGCGCTGCACACGGAAGGGCTGTTGGTTGTTGTGTTTGATGAACACTGGGAGACCTCAAGAGCACTACTCCGGAAAGTGACAGTGTCAGCGTCGTCTGATGTTTGTGAATGTTGTGAACCACGCAATGGCTGGGCTACTGCTGCTGCTGAGGCGGGTCTGGTGAACCCAAGGGAGGCAGTGTTGTTTCTGGTACCCTGTCCTGACGCGTTTGCCCAAAGAGTGGGATGTTTGGATAGCATGTGACGGCTCATGCTGGTGGTGGAGAGGTTGTTAATATTTTTCCCCCTGCTCAGGCGGGTCTTGCACACCTTGCAAATCGCCATGGTAACATCCTCAGTGCAGTCTTCAAAGAAAGCCCAGACTTTGGAGCACCTGCCTCCTTGCTGGCGATTTCTGTTTGCTCCTCTTTTGCCTCTCACTTGAACTTCCACGCTTGTGGTGCCTGAAATTGCGCGCCGCCTACCTTGTGGCACAAGGCGAACTCGTGCAGCAGTGTGTTCTTCAACAGACTCATCTGTGCTGCTGCTACGACGGCGATGTTCTCGTTCACAAACAAAATCTGGGTCTCTGTCCACATTGTCCATACCCTCCTCTTCCATCTCCTCAAACTCGTCATATGTCATTGTGGGCCACCGCCGTGGAGTAGAGCTCCCCACAACAACCTCTGCGCAGCACACTCCAACGTCGTCTTCCAGATCTTGTCGGCCGACCTCCTGCAATTGCAACCCCTCCTGCCCAAATTGCTCTGGGATTTGGGTTTCCGAGTCCTCTTCGGACTCGCCTCGTATTTCAGTGCGCGGTACATTTCCCACAGTTAACGGTTGTGAATCCAGGCACAACATTTCTGGCTGTTCCTCCATTGACCTTTCAAAGGTGGAAGTTTGTTGGGCTGGGAATAGCTCCTGCGAATACCCCATTGTGTCCTGAGGTAATTCATCGGACTGGTTATCTGGCAGTTGTGTGCGTGGTGTCGCTGCCGGTTGTGTCAGCTTTGTGCCCACTGGCTCCTTGTAACTGGCTGAGGACTCGGACCTCGTGCGTGATGTGCTGGTGCTGCTTAACCCACTGCTGGACGCTTGAGAGGTCATCCAAGTAATTATCTGGTCCTGTTCTTTTGGATTTGTGAGGGTTGTTGTCCTGGACAACATGGGTGGTATTGAGTGGGTTTTCTTGGGTGCTCCCCTGTGGCCTGTACGTGAACCGTCAGGGGAAACACCTCTTCCCTTGCCCCTCCCTCTTTCACCGGATTTCTTCCTCATTTCACTTATCCTTACAGTACACGCTGACTGGCAGCAGTACAGTGGCAGTACAGAAATGCTATACAGTACCACTATTCCCAGCAGCGACACAGAGCACAATGCTATACAGTGACGGGTGAGCGGTGTACCACTATTCCCAGCAGACACAGAACAGTGAACAGAATGCTATATAGTGTGGCTGAGCGAGCGGTGTACCACTATTCCCAGCAGACACAGAACAGTGAACAGAATGCTATATAGTGTGGCTGAACGAGCGGTGTACTACTGTTCCCAGCAGACACAGAACAGTACACAGAATGCTATATAGTGTGGCTGAACGAGCGGTGTACTACTGTTCCCAGCAGACACAGAACAGTACACAGAATGCTATATAGTGTGGCTGAACGAGCGGTGTACTACTGTTCCCAGCAGACACAGAACAGTGAACAGAATGCTATATAGTGTGGCTGAGCGAGCGGTGTACCACTATTCCCAGCAGACACAGAACAGTGAACAGAATGCTATATAGTGTGGCTGAGCGAGCGGTGTACCACTATTCCCAGCAGACACAGAACAGTAAACAGAATGCTATATAGTGTGGCTGAGCGAGCGGTGTACCACTATTCCCAGCAGACACAGAACAGTGAACAGAATGCTATATAGTGTGGCTGAGCGAGCGGTGTACCACTATTCCCAGCAGACACAGAACAGTGAACAGAATGCTATATAGTGTGGCTGAGCGAGCGGTGTACCACTATTCCCAGCAGACACAGAACAGTGAACAGAATGCTATATAGTGTGGCTGAGCGAGCGGTGTACCACTATTCCCAGCAGACACAGAACAGTGAACAGAATGCTATATAGTGTGGCTGAGCGAGCGGTGTACTACTGTTCCCAGCAGACACAGAACAGTACACAGAATGCTATATAGTGTGGCTGAACGAGCGGTGTACTACTGTTCCCAGCAGACACAGAACAGTACACAGAATGCTATATAGTGTGGCTGAACGAGCGGTGTACCACTATTCCAAGCAGACACAGAACAGTGAACAGAATGCTATATAGTGTGGCTGAGCGAGCGGTGTACCACTATTCCCAGCAGACACAGAGTGGCAGTAAACAGAATGCTATATAGTGTGGCTGAGCGAGGTACACAGAGTGGCAGTAAACAGAATGCTATATAGTGTGGCTGTGCAAGCGGTGTACTACTATTCCCAGCAGACACAGAGTGGCAGTAAACAGAATGCTATATAGTGTGGCTGAGCGAGGTACACAGAGTGGCAGTAAACAGAATGCTGAGCGAGCGGTGTACTACTATTCCCAGCAGCGACACACAATGACTGGGGGGGACCCTGGCTAGCGTGGCTGGAGCGCGAACTACCCTGCCTGCCTACCCAAAGCTAAACCCACAGACAAATGGCGGAGATATGACGTGGTTCGGGTATTTATTTACCCGAACCACGTGACAGTTCGGCCAATCAGAGCGCGTTCGGGTCCGAACCACGTGACCCGTTCGGCCAATCACAGCGCTAGCCGAACGTTCGGGGAACGTTCGGCCATGCGCTCTTAGTTCGGCCATATGGCCGAACGGTTTGGCCGAGCACCGTCAGGTGTTCGGCCGAACTCGAACATCACCCGAACAGGGTGATGTTCTGCAGAACCCGAACAGTGGCGAACACTGTTCGCCCAACACTAGATCTGACTAAGGTCTGAGTGCTTCCACGTAGTGATCGCAACGGCAGACAACTTGAGAGTGGCCAGCAGTAACATACATAGTGTATTGCTCTCTGGCGCCACCCTGAAGTGATCAACCAATGGCTACCAGCTCTGAGGTCAGCTGACCGGCCTGGTCAGCTGATCCCTCCTTGGCCACCATAAAAGTTCTGCCTTTCAGCGCGCACGTATTCCTAAACCTGTGTGAACTAACAGGCTCAGCCACACTAGCTGCACGCTGCTGCGTGCAAACCGCCGCGCTGGACGTGGAACCAGCCGCCTTGCTGTCGTCACATGGCAGCTTTTCCGCGTTCTGCCATGTCACTAGATGCATGCTTCCGCGTGCAGACCGCCGCGTTGGACGCAGAATCCGCCGCCTTGCTGTCAGTACATGCAGCGGCTTTTCCGCGTTTTCTCACAGTGAGGTACTGAACACTTGTGTGACCTAGGCGACTTCTCTTCTCAGGGACAATGCCTCCATCTGCGCTGAAGGTCCTTTCTGACAGGACGCTTGAGGCAAGGCAAGACAGAAGTTGGATGGCAAATTCTGACAGCTCTGGCCACAGGTTAAGCCTGCGCACCCAGTAGTCCAGGGGTTCATCGCTGCTCACAGTGTCTACATCCTCACTTACGGTCAGGTAGTCGGCTACCTGCCGGTCCAGGTGTTGGTGGAGGGTGGATCCGGAAGGGCTAAGTCAAGATGTTGGACTAAAGAATGTCCGCATGTACGACATCACCATGAGATCGCTAGAGCGTTCTGTCCTTGCCTGCGTGGACATGGGAGGAGGAGGATTACTGGCAGTGGCACCTTTATTCCGTTGTGCTGTGACTTCACCCTTAAACGCACTGTAAAGCATAGTTGCCAGCTTGTTCTGCAAGTGCTGCATCCTTTCTGTCTTCTGGTGATTTTGAAACATCTCCGCCACTTTGTTCCTATACCGTGGGATTAGTAGCGGGGCCACCCAGTACAGCTCATTCCCCATGAGTTTTTTTATACGGGGGTCCCTCAACAGGCAGGACAGCATGAAAGACGCCTTCTGCACAAATTTGGATGCAGACGTACTATCCATCTCCTCTTGCTCTTCCTCAGTAATGTCAGGTAAGTTCTCCTCCTCCTCCCAGCCACGACCAATACCACGGGATGGTTGAGCAGCACAAGCCCCTGCGACTCGTGCTGCGGTTGTTCTTCCGTCTCCTCCTCACAAAAAAAACCTTCCTCATCCTCTGACTCCTCTTCCCCACACGACTCTTCCTCCGCCTCCTCCTCCTTCTCCCCCCTCCTCTGTACTGCTGCAGGTGTTGAGGAAACATCAGGTTCTGAGAATTGATCCCACAACTCTTCCTCCTGTTCCTGTTCCTGTTCACGCTCCTCCACAGCTTGATTCGCCACTCTACGCACGGCACACTCCAGGAAGAAAGCATATGGGATCAAGTCGCTGATGGCGCCTTCACTGCGACTCACCAGGTTTGTCACCTTCTCAAACGGCCGCTTGAGCCTGCAGGCTTTTCGCATGAGTGTCCAGTTCTTGGGCCAGAACATCCCCATCTCCCCGAGTGTGTCCTTCTACTGTAGTTGTAGAGATACCAGTTGACAGCTTTCTCCTGTTGTAGCAGGCAGTTAAACATAAGGAGGGTTAAATTCCAGCGAGTCGGGCTATCGCAAATCAAGCGTCTCACCAGCAAGTTCTTTCTCCGCTGAATATCGGCCAAGAGTGTCATGGCCGTGTAAGACCACCTGAAATGCCCACACAACTTCCTGGACTGCTTCAGGATGTCTTGTAAGCCTGGGTACTTACACACAAATATCTGAATTATCAGATTCAGCCCATGTGCCATGCAGATTGCAAATTCAAAGCCGAAATGAGATTGCTGCCGTTGTCACACACCCGTTGCTGATCTCCAGTGGGTACGGGGTCAGCCACTGATCCACCTGTTTGTTAAGAGCAGCCAGGAGAGCTTCTCCAGTGTGACTCTCCGCTTTGAGGCAAGACATGTCTAAGATGGCATGACACCGTCATACCTGGCATGCAGCATAGGCCCTGGGGAGCTAGGGCTGTGTAGCTGGAGAGGAGATCGCAGCACCAGTAGAGTTGCACTGCCACTCAGCCAAGGAGGAGGAGGAGGAGGACGATGACAGCGAACAGGATGTAGCAGGAGGAGTAGGAGGAGAAGGAAAGGAGGTGGCAGCAGGCCTGCCTACAAGCCGTGGAGGTGTCACAACTAGGGCTGCTGCACACCCACGTACTCCCTGCTTGCCAGCGGTCACCAGGTTGACCCAATGGGCTGTGTAAGTAATGTACCTGCCCTGACCATGCTTGGCAGACCAGGCATCTGTGGTCAGATGGATCCTTGACCCAACGCTGTATGCCAGAGATGACACCACTTGCCTTTCAACTTCACGGTACAGTTTGGATATCACCTTTTTTGAGAAATTATTGCGGCCTGGTATTTTCCACTGCCGTGTCCCAATGGCCACAAATTTTCAGAAGGTCTCAGAGTCCACCAGCTGGTATGGTAACAGCTGTTGAGCTAACAGTTCCGCCAAGCCAGCTGTCAGACCCCAGGCAAGGGGGTGACTGGCAGACATTGGCTTCTTCCACTCAAAGATTTCCCTCACGGACACCTGGCTGTTGCTGTGGACAGAGGGGCAGGAACCGCTCAAGGTGAGAGGCAGAGTGGAGAAGGGTGGCTGTGATTGTGAAGGTGACAGGGAGAAAGCGGCTGAAGATGATGCACCTGAAGGAGGAAGAGGAGAAGTAGGGTGGCTTGGTTTTTGTGCTGCTTTTCCTCCATGTGCCTTTATAAGGCAGTTGTCCCTACGTGGGTGTTGGCCTTTCCACAGCTCAATTTTTGTCGGCAGAGAGAACAGATTGCATTGCTCCGATCTGAGGCAGACACACAAAAAAATTTCCACACCGCTGAGCCCAGGGGTGTGGGCACTATGATGGCGTTAGCAGCTGACGTTGAAGGGCATGTTGGCTGGCTGTCCATAGGTGGCGATGCATGGTGCCAGACATTGCCACTAGCTGTATCTGATGACAAGCTCCCCCTGCTTATTTCAGCAACTCGTCTCCTCCTACTCCTCTCTGACTCCCCCTCTGAACTGTCCCCTTGGTCATCTTGTCTATTAGGATCCCACATGGCATCCATGGCAGTATCATCATCATCATCATCATAATCATCCTCCCCAGCTTTGCTTGCATCAGACACCTCCAAAACTGCACCAACAGCAGGTACTTCATCATCCTCCTCCTCACACCTTACGTCCATAGTTTTGCCTAACTCAGACATATGAGGTGGTGTAACTTTCTTAGTTCCCCTTATCTTGATGTAACAATAATGGCTGTGAATCAGTGAATTCATTACAAAATAACTCCTGTGAAGTGTCAAATGCAGCGGATGTGGTGCTTGTAGTAGCACTGGTGGCTGGGGAAGATGAGGTGGTCTGTGTTAAATAGTCAACCACGTCCTGAAAATCTTGGGAGTTGATGAGATGTGCCTTCTTCTGAGCTCTATACTTTTATCCAGGGCCACACGAAATCACGTCAGCACGACCTCAAACACACCTGCCAGGTGGCCTGCCTCTGGGTCTGCCTCTGGCTCTGCCTCTGCCTGTTGTTTTGTCCATATCGGGGGAGATGAAGTGAAAGGTATGCACTGACTTGACTAAAACAATGTGCAGTTACACAGATGCAGTGAAAGGTATGCAGCACCTGGTATTACAATACAATGTGCAGCTGTCACACAGGTGCAGTTAACAGGTATGCATGGACTGGCATATTACACAGCGTGTGGTCACACAGGTACTGTGAACAATTATGCAATGGCTAGTATTACAAATGTGCAGCTGTCACACACACAGGTACCGTGAACAGGTGCAGTGACTGGTGGTATATAACACTGTGTGCGCTCACGTAGGTAGGTGCACTGAACAGGTAGGTATGCAGTGATTTGTATTACAAATGTGCAGCTGTCACACACACAGGTACCGTAAACAGGTGCAGTGACTGGTATATAATATAACACTGCGTGTGCTCGCGTAGGTAGGTGCACTAAACAGGTAGGTATGCAGTGATTGGTATTACAAATGTGCAGCTGTCACACATGCAGGTACCGTGAACAGGTGCAGTGACTGGTATATAATATAACACTGCTTGTGCTCGCGTAGGTAGGTGCACTAAACAGGTAGGTATGCAGTGATTGGTATTACAAATGTGCAGCTGTCACACACACAGGTACCGTGAACAGGTGCAGTGACTGGTATATAATATAACACTACGTGTGCTCGCATAGGTAGGTGCACTGAACAGGTAGGTATGCAGTGATTGGGATTACAAATGTGCAGCTCTCACACACACAGGTACCATGAACAGGTGCAGTGACTGGTATATAATATAACACTGCATGCACTCATGTAGGTAAGTGCACTGAACAGGTGGGTATGCAGTGATTTATATTACAAATGTGCAGCTTTCACACACACAGGTACTATGAACAGGTGCAGAGACTGGTGGTATATAACACTGCGTGCGCTCACGTAGGTAGGTGCACTGAAAAGGTAGGTATGCAGTGATTGGTGTTACAAATGTGCAGCTGTTACACACACAGGTAGTCACTGAATGTGCTGGGCCTGGCAGTGGCACAGTAGGAATTACCAAGGGGCCAGGGGCCAGCTACAACTGACGGACAGGGCTGTATATGCAACACAAGTGTCTGTGGGACACACACACAAAAAAAATAGATCACAAGAACAACATTAGCTCTCAAAAGAGCTGTTGAGGGGTGCTTTTTAGCAATAAGTATCAGCAAGGAGCATGCTAACAAGCCTAACACAAGAGTCTAACTAAGCTTTCCCTATAAGTACAGCAGGTTCTCTCCCTTCTCTAATTACTGCAGCCACATGAGTGAGTGAAAAGGCTGACGCTGCCTGCCTTTTTAAGGGGGGGGGGGGGGGCTCCAGGAGGGAGTGTAGCCTGATTGGCTACCCTGTGTCTGCTGACTGTAATGTAGAGGGTCAAAGTTTACCCTAATGATGTAGTATAGGGGGCTGGTCGACTCGCATATATTTCGCGGTTCACCGCGAAGGCGAACCACCGAAGTTCGCGCAAATCGGTTCGCGGTCGAACCGTTCAGGCAATTTCTATATTTAAAATGAAATTAAAACAGAGGGCCACAGCAGGTTTGCTTTATAGTAGTTTTATTAATACTAGTTAACTCTATTAAACACAATTCTGGTGTGCAGCCTCAATGATTTTAAACAATATTGTGATGTTTGGATTCTAGTGTGCTTGGGGAACATGTTTGTAAACATAATATGTAAGTTCCTACAGGTAGATTTCTGCACAGGCTCAAAAATCTACCTGCATGCCAGGCATCAATAATTCTTCATTATCTTTCAACTTAAAATCTTGTAATTTCCATTCACAATTATAGCTGTTTGGCCCTCAAGAGGGCTCTCAGGCTCATAGCAGCCTGTACAGCAAGCTTGAAATGGGCAGAGATATTACCAGAGTTTAAAAAGCATTTTCTACCTACTGAGAAAATCTAATATACACTTTTTCCAACTATAATATTAAAACACTTAAAGGACAACTGAGGTGACATGTGACATGATGAGATAGACATGTGTATGTACTGTGCCAAGCACACAAATTACTATACTGTAATATTTCTTCTTTCTCTTTCTGAAAAAGTTAAACATCAGGTATGCAAGTGACAGTTTCTGCCTGGGTCGGACTATAGCATAACCCTCACTTATAATTAATAACAGCCATAAAACACTTTCCTGTCAGTAAATGGCTTCTGAGAGCAGGAAAGTGATAAAAAGGGGCAATAGTTCATAGATTTGAGCTCTGACTTCAGTGAAGATATCATTGAGCAGAGACAATGAAACAGAAAAAAACTTAAAAACTAGATTTAAATATAAAATAAAACTGTGGGATATCTAAAAAAAAGTCATTTTAGGAAAAGGAGAATAGATACTATTGTTTATCTCATCATTTTATGTTCAGCTCGGATGTCCTTTAACCACTTGAGGACCCACCCTTTACCCCCCCTTAAGGACCAGCGCTGGTTTGAGTGATCTGTGCTGGGTGGGCTCTGCAGCCCCCAGCACAGATCAGGGTGCAGGCAGGGAGATCAGATTGCCCCCCTTTTTTCCCCCCTATGGGGATGATGTGCTGGGGGGGTCTGATCTCTCCTGCCTGCTGTGGGTGGCGGGGGGGGGCACCTCAAAGCCCCCCTCCGCGGCGAAATCCTCCCCCTCCCTCTCCTACCTGGCCCCCTCCTGGAGATCCGGCTGCACAGGACGCTATCCGTCCTGTGCAGCCAGTGACAGGCTGTCTCCTGTCACATGGCGGCGATCCCCGGCCGCTGATTGGCCGGCTATCACCGATCTGCCTTACGGCGCTGCTGCGCAGCAGCGCCGTACAAATGTAAACAAAGCGGATTGTTTCCGCTTGTGTTTACATCTAGCCTGCGAGCCGCCATCGGCGGCCCGCAGGCTATTCACGGAGCCCCCCGCCGTGATTTGACAGGAAGCAGCCGCTCGTACGAGCGGCTGCTTCCTGATTAATTAGGCTGCAGCTGGCGACGCAGTACTGCGTCGCTGGTCCTGCAGCTGCCACTTTGCCGACGCACGTTATGAGTGTGCGGTCGGCAAGTGGTTAACCAGCACTATGTCACTTTAACCTGGTAAGGTTTCCACAGGATTCCCTTATATTTCACAGTAGAAGCCCTGACATAGGTAACACTAGTGTTGGCTGAAATGGGTAGTTTCATTTCTGTGAATTTTCGCATCGTTTTGTGTAATTTTTGCAAGTTATACAAATTGATGTGTACAGAATCAACTAACTTAAGTTATGCCTAACTTGCAAAAGTACATTAACAGTAATTGTGCAGTGTGTCTACTGAGCAGTGATGAGCAAATATGGGAATTTTCATTTTGCCATAATTTTAGTGAAAATGTCACATTTTTGTACAGATGAGAATGTTTACAAAAATATATAGGTATGAGAAAACACATTTTTTGCCAAATGCACTGAAGTCAATGGGCATGAGAAAACTCATGTTCACGAAAAATCTCATTTTTGCTAAAATGTGAATTAACGAATCATTGCAAAATTATACATCATAACTACAATTACATGCAAAATTAATTTTACAGTGGTTTGGAAGTTTGCATTACAATTTCTATTATGTGAAATGTAAGCTCATGACTACCATAGTGGCTAGATAGTGTACTGGTTCAGTAAGCTGCACCTATTCAGTAAGGAGTTTCTTGGGCAAGACTGCTACTTCCTACTGAGTGAGCTCTAGTGGCTGCCTCCCAAGTACTTTGAGTCTGACAGAAGAAAAGCACTATACAAATATAGCAATAATTACTAGGGACTGCCAAAAAATGCAACAATGATAAATAAATCTTAAAATACTGGTTATCTTCTAAATGCGGGGTTGTTTGAATGTATAGACCTATGAAAGGTTGGTCTTTTTTAATCTACAAATTAATTTCTTAACACATATACAGTTTAATATATTAGCCACATCTTTCATTTTTTTATGTCAATTCTGTATTTTACCTGTTGGTGAAGATCCATGTAAGCATCATGGAATATAATTTTATTTTCAAAGTTTATTCTGTAGCATGCTTGCTGATGATATAAACAGGTCCAAGCCACAATAAATGTTTATTTTATATAGTGAAAGAATCAATCTGCTGAACTTACCAGTGAATGCCTGCTGTGTGCAGGTCTGAAGTTAGTCCTTAAGTCATGTTTTGGAGACAGCTGAATATCTGTTATAAATAATTCAGCATTACCAAATGACATAATTTATGTGTGACATATGCATGTGTTAATTTATGCACATAATTAGGTGCTAAATTATAGCAAAACTTTCCTCCTGAATGTTGAATGTAAATGTATCATTAGGTAATGTGAAGTCAGCAAAAAAAAAAAACACTGAACAGATTTGGTACATCAAGTCGATTATTGCTAGACTATAAATAATAACTTTTAAAATAAAGCTTTACAATGTCACCATTAGAGATTATCAAAACTGGTATTACCTTACTGTAAATAAATACACAAATAAGTAAAAAAATACACTTACATATAAACGTGTAAGTAATGTTGTCAAAGTTAGCAACTGTATTTTTTGACAGAGCTTTAATTTAGTTATCCATAATTGAATCATTTTTTTTAAATGAAAACATAAAAACCATTAAATGTGTATATACATTGAATACTGTACGTTTCCTTACAAACAGAATTATATTACAGGTCAGTTTATGCTGAAACCCCAATCAGCACTCCTTCATGTGGATTTACACAATTTACCAGTTCCCATAAGATTTGTGATTTCACATAAACGGCGCTGCCAGAAACCTTATAGCATCACACTGGGGCATAAATACCCCACCCTCCAACTCACATCTTAGACATACTGTGAAATATAATTTAGCTATGTAGTCTACACTCAAGCCCCTGACAATCCATACTTTGATCCTGCCACACATTCAGAAAGAGTGGCTGGATATAACTTAACTTACTCCTGTCCTAATTTATCATTTGCCCCCGTAGAGCCTCATGCTAGAACCTGAAGTTACCCCATACCTACAGTGTGCATTCCTTGTACCCATGGGTGTGCTTTTTTCCTATTACCGCTACCGTTTAAACCTCCTTACCACTGGCATTGATACATGAGTACGTAGCACCAGACTACCTGGCCAGATTATAGTATTGTTACTAGTTGATTTAGATCCTGATATGATTCAAAGTTAATTTACACTATAAACAAGAAGAAGACTTATGCAATCGTCCTCTGCACCGTGTGGCGACAGCGGGGCAGCGGTGGAGAGTGAAGGTGACAGCGTGGGACTGTCGGCTGCAAGGGGCTGGAGAAAGCTCCAGGTGAGTAAAGCAGATTTTTGTAAAATTGCCTGATGATTGCTTTAAGAAGAAAAGGTTAGTGCATACAATGCAATAAAATACAAAACAACATGTATGGTTATCAATGTTATCAATGTTATGGTTATATGTTATCAATGTTATATTGTTAACTTCTTGCAAAGATTTTTTTTTTATAAATTCAAGTTCGCATAGTTGAGTACCAAGCATTACAATAGTGCATCAATAAATAGCCTGCTGCACATTTTGCAGCCCCAAACACTGCTTCCTCAGAGGCCTGTGATGACAACTGCATTTTCAAGTGAATTTCCATACTTATTTACAACCATCATAGGAATAACAAATCCCTAAAGTGTAGCATTTCAGTCCAGGTTGAGCAGGCAAAATGTGTGTAGTATATCAGAAAGGATTCTACAGATCAGTTAAAGAGGAACGCCAGTGAAAATAACATAATCAGAAAAGTTCTTAATTTTTACAGTAGTATGTATAAATGATTTAGTCAGTGTTTGCCCATTGTAAAATATTTTAAATCCCTGATCTATATTCTGACATTTATCACATGGTGACATTTTTACTGCTGGCAAGTGATGTAGCTGCTGCTTGCCGTTTTGGCAGTTAGAAACAGCTGTAAACAGCTATTTCCCACAATGCAACAGGGTTCACAGACAGGAAACTGCCAAGAGTACATACTCAGAATTTCTTTGTGGGAGGGGTTTCCCCACAAAATCAGCCATACAGCGTCCCCTGATGGTCTGTTTGTGAAAAAGAATATATTTCTCATGTAAAAGGGGGTATCAGCTACTGATTGGTATAAAGTTCACTTCTTGGTCAGAGTTTCTCTTTAAGTTTGAGTATCAGTACTAAAACTTAACTTTTTTTTTTTTTAAAGAATTTTTTATTGGCATGGGTTCAACAAGAATATAACAATATAAAACAAGAATTAATCCAAATCTTGTGACATGGAAACATTAATATACAGTAATAATTGGCATATACAGTAAAGAGTATTTGTATGTAGAACAGAGGAGCCAGCAGGATAAAAGTCAATAAAATTCTTAAAAATTGCTTGGAGGAAGTGGTGGGCTTGCCTCCCAAAAGCAGACACGAGATCCTGTCTTCATATAAATCAATACATTTATTATATGGTACCCCAAAAACAGTGCAATGCGTTTCGCAGGCCCCGCTTCATCAGGCAATAAAAGTGGAGACAAAACAGAATTTTGGCAATAGCAGGTGTAGCGCCTCAGTGTGGTAAGGTCAGTAAATGTATTGATTTATATGAAGACAGGATCTCGTGTCTGCTGATGAGTAACATTCTAATAATACTAGAGTCCACAGTTTAAATATGTGTTGTAATATTTCAACATTTCATATAACAGAGAATAAAAAGGATAAAGTAAAATGCTCCCTATAATTTAATTAGATGCACATATAAATAAAGTACGGTAGTAATTATGGATGAGTTTATGAATGCAAAACACCATTCTGAATGTGTCAGAACAGAAAGAGAGCCTTTATACATGTGGGCTGTGGCAGGGGGGTTAACTCACCCTTGTCGCCACATCTGCCACTGCACTTCATGTTGTGTTTATCTCTCCAATAGGTCCTTCTTCCAGCTGTGAAAGAGAAAGTATTAGAGTTTAGTGATGGCCTAACAACACAATTTTCTGTTTGCAAATGCGAATTTAACCCCAAAAAGTGGCAAACCGAGCTTCGTAGACTTTAATGGGCATATGAACTTCTAAAACTTTTATAGCACCTCTGCAGCCGCTCCTTTCCTCTAGAGCCCGCGATACCATGGACCACACAAGCTGGTATAGCTGAGGGCGCAAAGCCCCACGCGGCCGGGGCTCCACATTTTGGCTATTCCAGCCTGCATGGGGGGCAGGGGGTTAAAGAGGCTCAGAAGGGGGTACCCCACATCATTTTTTTTATTTCCCACACTCTGAACAAAACATTTTTAATTGTCTAAAAATAGGTACATTTGCCAGGGATCCTTATACAGCCATATTGTGTAGCGATCCCTGTCCAAACCATTGTCACATTTCCAGGGGGTTTCTAGGTAACTAGTACTCACTGTGTACTGACCACCTGGAAACCCCGTCATGACATTCACTGCTCTTTCTTTTCATACATGTAAATTTATACTACCGATAGGTTGATACATTATCTGTCATGTAACCACATTAAATATATACTTTTTTCCTAGTAACTGTGGTAGTATTAGTAGTGTAACTATTAATTATTTTAAATTAACCATGCCTACTTAAAATATTTGAGAAAACAAAAGTGAAAAAGTAAATAGATATGAAATTTAAAAAAATATATATAAATCCTAGCTGATATCTTCATGAACAACCTAAAAAGAGTATAAGTATTAGATTCTAATATGTTTAGACATTGTTTTCAAATATTGGAAAACAGCCCAAATCGAGTTCCGTTAGGACATGCATGTAAGCACTAAGCAAGGACTGATAAATACTAGCAGGAAGCAGTGAATGACATATAGAGGAATAAATAACCCATCGGGTTTATAATAAGCAGCTTCTAGGTTCAACTCCGCTGGGAAATCATTAACTAAATATATTGTGGTTGCCTTTCTCCTTAGTAGAAAAGATGAATATTTCAGATTCTAGCAAGGGAATTGATCTTATAAATAATACCATTGGAAGTCAGGAAACTATTACACAAAGCATGTAATACACGTAATTTCAAGGCTAAAGAATTGGCAACTTGACAAGCTTTAGATTTTAATGATAAAGATGATAAAACATAACAAGCAGCATTTATTGGAAAAATAAAAAATGGAGAATACTTTTGGAGCAGGTGTAACGAAATAGAATGACTGCACTTGCTGTAGAAATGAATGGAAAATCTATTATTAATTCTAAATGTTTATATTTATAGTTATGTCTTGTCATCTGACAACCAAGGTAGTAACATTATTCTAAAATGCCCCATAAACTAACCTTGTTCTAATTAGTGGTTTACAAATAAACAGAAGATGATAGTTGGAGATGAGTGACATCATTTTTTGGTGTTACAAAGTACCCAGTGAAGTGAAGTTGGAAAACTAGTTCCATTAGGGTTAGTAGTAAAGAGGAACCAATAGAACTTAAATGACCTCTAATTAAAATGCATCGTAAAACACAATATTTCCTTTCAAACAGGAAATTGGTAAATTTAACACCCACATAAGCAAAACCCATAATGCATACATGCATTTCATGTCACACTATTAGGTTTCTAATTTTTATTGCCAATTGTTTTGGTGTCAATAATATTTCTCTACAGTAAGCACTAGGGATGAGTGTGCAAAATTTGAGCAGTCAGATTCACAGCCATGACTGATTTATCTAAGGGGAATTATTTGTGAATCCTAGTCAAAAATCTGCAATGATGCTCTTTTATTTTGGATGGAGTTGCCTGCTTCTTTTTCTACATTTTTCTCCCTGGTTTTCTCCCAGGAGATAAGTTTCAACTGCTTTTTAAAATAACTTTTCAGCACTCTGAAAAAGTACCAAAGTACCAAAAATCAGGTGAAAAGGTACTATCAAAATTATTTTGAGTAGTTTCTTGTTTGCTGGTGGTTTAACTCCCTAACAACCGCATCACGCCGATGGGTGTGAATGCGGCGGCAATCCCAGGATCACCTAACGCCACTTGGCATGAAGTCCTGATGCCTATGAAAGCCGATTGCTGTAATAGGCTGGCGACGGGAGGGAGGGTTAGAAAATTAATAAAAAATAGGTTTATTTATTTCAAAATAAATACAATAAATATTTATAAAAAAATAAACATCCTGGGAGCAATCATAGCCCACCAACAGAAAGCTCTGTTGGTGGGCAGAAAGGGGGAGATCACTTGTGTGCTGAGTTGTACGGCCCTACAGCAAGACCCTAAAGCTGCAGTGGCCTAATTGCTAAAAAAAAAAAAAATAGCCTGGTCACTAGGGGGGTGTAAGCCTATGGTCCTCAAGTGGTTAAAATGCATTTTAGTGACAAGGTGTGAAAAGATCACTTTGAGAAAGCACAGGAGAAAAAAGGGAATTGCATGTAGACCAGAGATACAAGGGGAGTTGTACTCCATTGAAAAAGCCAGTAAGTGTATAGAGACAGTAGTAGTGATTTGTCACTGCCATTACTGATAAATCACTGTGTATATTTTATTTTTATCTTTTTTGTGTGTGTTTTTTTCTTCTTTATATTGTGCACACTTGAACATATTTCTACATTAGAACTGTTACCTCAAAAGGTAATTGTGTGCACATTTGCACATATTTTTGAGATTGTACTGTTTTTTTAAATGGTAACATTGTGCACATTTGTATGTGACCATGCATTATTCCAGATATTATAAAGTTTAATACTGTACACACCTGATAGTATGTTATTTCAGCTACCCCATTCCTTGCAACACTTTGCAAATGAATAAGACCAGAACCACTCACAAAGACCTCTGCAGAGGTATAGAGCCATAGTAGAACTGGCTCAAACTGTAGCTTGATCCAGTGCTGGCAGGAGTGGTTGGACTGTAACGCCTACTGACTGGCAGAAGGGTGTCATACATTAAAGGTATGATTTCAAAGTTAGAAATGTAATGAGGTAATAACAAAAGGAAGGATACAAATTGTGCTAAAATATACACAAAAGGGAATGTATTTCTGGGATTTGCAAAAAAACTGTAAATATGCTGCCAAAAAATACCCTAAGTAGTTCCAGGGGTGACGGCGTACTATATCAGTTGCTTCATTATTACCTGCTACTCTAATCATATAGTTTACATGTTAAGATGTCTATACTGTACATTGGGAAAATCAAATCAAAGGGCAGCATGTGGTTGAACATATGAGAAAGATAATAAAAGTAGACGAAAGAAGACCTGTATGGCAGTTTATTGTGCCATGCACCATAATAAGAAAAAAGTTATGGCTTATTTTGTAAAGGTAAAGAAGCCCTTTGGCTGTTCATTTTTGGCCTGCACTGGAAAAAAAATGTAAGGCTTATTTTGGCAGGGTATTGTTGAACTCCATAAAACAGGAAGAGGAGCAACCATGATAAAATCTTACAAAGGCTTGAATATATATCTATTTAATTTGGTTCGAGGAGGTCTACATTTGGATCTGAAACAAATTCTAAATTTGTGTGGCAAGGTGGCATAGTGGATTACACTCATGTTTTGCTGTGCTGAGTCCCTGGTGCAAATCTGGGCCAATACACTATCTCCAGCGTTTACATGTTCTCCCTTTGCTTGCATGGGTTTTCTCCAGATACTCCAGTTTCCTCCCACATTCCAAAGACATACAGATAGGTTGCTTTGTTCAATTCAAAATTGGCCTAAAAATAGCTATACACATATAGATTTCCAGTAGTGTCGGCCATTACATACAGTAGATTACTGTCAGATGCCTGTAAGATCAAATCTGACAGGAATCTATCTGATGTGTGCCACACACTAAGAACAGATTTTCAAAAAGATTTCAGAATGGAAAAATGTATAGAACTGCAGTGTTGCACTGTTCGATCCAATGCAGCATTATAGGACATTGATCTGCCACCTGCAGATGATCGACCTAGATTTTCCGTCTGGACGGATCAAGCTATTTGACTGATTTCAATTGGAAATCTATCAGTCAATTGATTTTGGCACCTGCTGCATGGATTTCTAGCCGATTCAATGCGAGCAATCGAACTGTCCATATATTGATGGGAGAAACCAATGAGTGTATGACCACCTTTCGACTACAGTAGGAACATGAGCCAATGACTTACCATGGTAGGGATTCTCATAAATTGTGGCTACAATGATTTCTCTGCATTCTGTGGTTAAAGTTAGGCACTAGCATGTGGGAATTGGGGGGGGGGGGGTTAGGTGCCAGGAGAGGCTTTAAGGTTACGCACTATCTTGGGGGGTTAAGGTTAGATGCCAGGGGGAGTTGAGGGTTAGGCACGATCATTGGGGGTTAAGGTTAGACCTGGGGACATCTGCCTCAGTTGTTCAGTGCTTGGTGTGCTGCAACCCTTGGACTGCCTTCTTTAAAGCCATCAGTCTTGACTACCTTTTCCTTTTTTAACTGTTATTTGGCCAAACTTCTCCAATCTAAATGACACCCCAAAATGTGCATATGATAACTTTAAAACTTCATTACAGGTGGGACCCCTGATGAGTCACTGACGAAACCAGTTGGGTGGAGCTTGGACAGACAAGCAGTGGAGACGCTGGATACATGTATAATAAAGTTTTAAAGTTATGATATGCACATGTTTTAAGGAAGACGTGAGTGCAATTCTTTTAAACATTTTTATATAGTAAATGTCTCTATAGAAGTTCTCTTTGGTGTTTTTAAAGGGTCAGATGGAAAAGAGAAGAACCTAGAGAAGAAACAAATCTGCACATCCCCAGAGGGAACCGACTGTGGGTTGCTGGTCGCAAGATGTTCAGCCATAAAAGGCAGTGTTAAATCTGTATTACTCTGTGTGGTTTCTGTCTCTCTATATATTACTTCTGAGGTTGCCAGGAGTTAAGAAATTGGATGATTAACATTGGGGATTGTAAAAGAATGCGAGCTGAGCCGTCTGTAACTGGTTAGCCTTTAATTCTGGCGAGCACAATCTATTTACCCTATGGTGGTTTGGTTTGGACACAGTCAAGGGCACAGAGGAGTGGTACTGGTAAGACATAATGAAGTGTATATATTTGAACTGAAATTGCAGTACTTCACTATGTTGTGTTTTTTTTCTGCTTGTTTTGGGGGGCTATGAGAGAACAGCAAGAAGAATAGAGTAAAATGACAAAGTGTAGTCTGGCTTTACACTCAAAGATGAAATTTTCAGAAAAATAGCAGTAGGGGGAAAAAATAAATCAATACATTACAACATGAGAAGTTAGAAAATAGAAGAGAAAACAAGAAATAATTGATATTCACCATGTAATTCGTTCATGTTGTTTGATCCACAAAAAACCTACATGCCATCATCTTTACTACTGGCAGACAAGAAAAAAAAAAACTAGACATCAACTGCTGCCATTATCTATAACCCCACCCACTAACAATATAGGGTAAAAGGTTTTTTTTCATAGATACACATATGCACGGAGGGAGATACTGGTTGCATGGCAGTTGTAAACAGCCGTTATTTCCCACAATGCAACAAGGTTCGCAAAAAGGAAACTGTCATCATGACCATGGTCATGACATCACACTCTGGAAGGGGTTTTATCGCAATATCAGGCACACAGACCCCCCTGGGGATCTGTTTGAGAAAAGGTAAATATTTCACATGAGGAAAGGGGTATCAGCCACTGATTGGGTGAAGTTCAATCCTTGTTTATAGTTCCTCTTTAAGGATTTTTTCTAAACAAAACATACATTTTCCTTCTTAAAACAGAAGATATTTCTGACTATTCAGTTTGGAGTGTGCTTCTATGGTGTCCCACAGTGCATCACTGCTGAACATGCATTCAGTAGCAATATCCCTCGGACAGGCGCCCCTTCACATACAAAAAAATAAGCAGCCGTGTTGCTCCAAATACTAAAATTAAGCATCTATTGTGGACCCAGTTGGCCATGACAGCCCCCCCCCCATCCACCTAATTTGCAGAATAAGGAGTAGCAGAGGGTTGTCATAACAACAGTGTTTGAGCAGTTATTGTGAGTTATGACGATAAAAGAGAGCAGCATAGATAGAATACCAAAAGCCGCAGGATCTCTAACATCATATCTATATGATACAATCTATGCCAGACCAGTTCAACAGTCAATGTCTTCCAGATAATGATTAAACAATCATCCTAATCTATCACATTTCAGCAGGGGATATAAGATTTCAGCAGAAATAATGCAAACACTGCCTGGATATCACTTTCACCCACAACCTTCCCATGAGTGATCAAGAAAATAACAGGCATATCCAGTCAATATTCAATCGATAGTTTTGATTTTTAAATTATTTTTACTGAAAGCGGTTTAAAACTCTGACAAAATTTTCAACAAAAATGTGTTTTCCTACTTTTTATAACCCATACAATTATCATATTTGCTTTTGTGCACAAGTATTAATATTGATTTAGATATTATAACTTCCCAAAGTTCAGTTAATTTACTTTAAAGGGGTTCTTTCGCGAAAAAAGTAGGCAGTTAAAAAATGTGACAGATGACAGGTTTTGGGCCAGTCCATCTTTTTAAGGGGGATTCTCAAGGCTTTCTTTGTTTTCAACAGCATTTCCTGAACAACAGTTTAACTGCCAAAATAGCAAGATACCAGCCGGCCTCCCTAATCACTTGCACACTATTAGGTCAGTTAGATTTTGCAACTGTTGTTCAGGAAATGCTGTTGAAAACAAAGAAAGCCCTGAGAATCCCCCTTAAAAAGATGGACTGGCCCAAAACCTGTCATTTGTCACATTTTTTAACTGCCTACTTTTTTCGCGAAAGAACTCCTTTAAAAGCTGCTGGTGCATTTTATTTATAACTGTTGTCATTCTGTTGTAAATGCAGCCATCAGTTATTTCTGATCTGTTTTTCACTTCAGCACTCATCAGCTGAAGTCCTGCACAGCCAGAGAATGTTTACATAAATGTATCAAGTAAAGAATGTGTACACAAGATAAGATTATAAGCAGTTTGGATGCGGATTCTCCCTACAGAAGAAAGAGTCAGCCCTGTGATGTAACCCTTTGAATGCTGTTTTACCAACAAAAAAAAACATTGGCCTCAATTCACTAAGCTTAACTCCTGTTTTTAATAACTTTTCTGAGCTGTTTTACAGTTATCACCATGGTGATATAATTGTGACAACTGTAAAACAGCTCAGAAGAGTTATTAAAGACAGGAGTTAAGCTTAGTGAATTGAGGCCAATGTGTTAGTATAGTATATGCTGTAAATAATCTTTTAGAGCAAAGAAGAAATTATGGGTTATATTCCGCTTTAAAGTGAACCCGAGGTGAAAATAAACTGATGAGATAAACAATTATACTTATCATCCTCCTCCCAAAAATTACTTTTTTAAGTATCCCATGGTTTTTGTTTATATTTAAATATTTACAAAGTAGATTGAATGTTTTACTGTATCTAATCAGTGGCAGCCTACTAAGTGTGCCAGACTTAAAATACATGAACTATGGACCTTTTTATATTTTTCCCCTGAGCTCAGAAGTTGTATTCTTCCAGCAAAACTTTTATGGCTGTAATTTGTAAACATCAGTGATGTTTATTATATTCCCGATGAGGTACCAACAAGACAGAAGCTGTCATTTCCATGCCTAGAAATTAACTCTTTCAGGTAGCAAAATAAAGCAAGTAAAACAGCCTGGTTATTAATATGTTTTGCACTGTATATTCAGTACATACAGTATATTTATCTCATCATGTCACATGTCACCTCGGGTACACTTTAATCATTTAAGGACAACACTAGTTGAAATGTACGCCCTGTTTTAATGCTGTTGTGGCTGCCAGGGCATAGATTTCAACTCCCGGCCGCAGCACTTACCCGTCGCTCCCGATGATCAGATCGCTATCTTCCCGCTGCAGATCACTTGCCCTGCTGTCTATATGATGGCGGAGCCCTGTGAATGGGTCAGGAGCTGATTCTATTGGCTCCTGACCCTGTCTATCAATATAAGCAAATCCCATTGGCTTACATTGATAGGCACACAGAGTTCGGCTGTTTTCAGACAACTAAAATTAGCTGCCACAGAGCAGTAATAACGGTGAAAGATCACAGATGCAAGAGCTAAAATCTGTGTCTTGCCAGAGACTGATGTGTGAACAAGCATGCCATAGATTTCACCTCATGCAGTCCCAGATAAAGAGGAACTATACTGAAAACAAAATAATGAATACAATTGCTTACTTTATTTTCGGTATTGCATAATAAATTATTTAGTCAGTGTTTATCACAGGTGGCAACATTTTTAGTATTGTCAGGCGCATATCTGCATAATGTTTGTTCACTCTGTGTTCAGAAGCCAGTAGAAAAAATACCTGGTCTCCCAGAATGCTCTGGGAGGGGAATTCCACATAGATAAAACAGCCTAGCATAATCATCACTTGGAGGGAAGAGCTACATATCAATGTATAGCAATATATAGATATAGAAAGTGTTTTTGATACTGAAACCAGGATAATTAACCTAAAACTGGTATCCTAACTAATTACTACAGTCTAATATATGTCACTATGGTACCTCTTAAATGTAAAGTTATTAATGAATCTATCAAATATTGTGTAAAGAAGAACCTGACAAGGGAAACATCAAATCTAAAGCCAGCTTGAGAAACTATGATCTTCCATAGCAAGTGAGTGAGAGCTGTTACTGTTTCTTATAAGTTATTACGTTCAGTGGTTACGAAGGATTACATTATGTGGAAGAGTATATTTTTCTTGGATCTAGTCTTGCATCAGTCACAGTGTACTTACAACATGCTAATCAGGGAAAGAGTTGAATATGAATTTGTCAGCTTCCTCTCAAACACCAAGGAGTTTGATGTATGGAATGTAGCATAGGCAGGGATAAAAGGATTCCAAATGCCCAAGATCTCCTTTGGGTGGGATTTCTTTTAAAGCTTCTAAATATCCCATTTTATTCTTTGTAAAGCTCAAGCATTTCATATGTCCAGTCTTCCCTGAGTAAACCGATGAACATGATAGATGTGAATTCAATGTAAAGCTTTTATCCTGTGTTTAGAGTTTGGGTATTTTTAGTGACTTAGTGCAAGAACTTTTTCTTGAAAACATAAAAAAATCAAATTCCCAAAATCTCCGGTATGCATCAAAACAGTGCTGTAGACAGTGATGTGTTTTTCAACATTTGTGACACATAATTTTGGCATTATATAGCTCTCATAATAAGGTTATGAAAATGTTATGAAAATGTCCCTAGCAGCAAAACACTGCTCTCAGTTTGACAATGTGGCTGTTTTGATTAGTCTGGTTATACTGGCAGATCAATATGGCAGATATGTGTCAGACAAACAGAATTTGCCAATAGATCAAGTGATCACTCAGTAATTGCTCTATGAAATACAGTGTTTTACAGAGATACATTTAACTCATTAGCAGCCAAATAAAGTGAAACATTATTTGGCTGCAGGGACAATTTTTTTCTGCCACTGGGGAAGTGGGCCTTCTCCAGGCTGGCAGACTCAGTGGGGTATGTGGTAGCAGGGTAGGGGTGGCGTTATGGATAGCTGATACTTACCTGCCTAATTGGATTCTTCTTCCTCCACTGTGGCGGCGACGACATACTCCCGGTAAGTCTACTTGGTTCCAATCGCATGACATGACATATGATCGGGTCCAGGAGACAGTGTCAGCATTACAGTGCCACCCGTGGTAGAAGAGGGGTGATGCAGAAGAGTCTCTTCCATCACCACTCTTCCACCACCAGGTGGCATTGCACTGTTACGGTCTTCTGAATCCTGATCACGTCATATCATGTAATCGGAAGTGATCGGAGCCCAAAAGGCCTGCCAAGACTACAGAGCCGCCGGTGGAGGGAGTAAAGAAGCCGTCCAGAGCAGGCAAATATAGCTTTTTACTCCCATGCAATTCACTAGGCAGCCAAATGACTATCCTGTTAAAGGTTTACAATGCACAAGTGGCTTCAACGAAGATAAAAGGTTAAAATATTATATTTTTGTTCACCACTATAGATTATCAACACATTGTAATGTTTTCCATCTTGATGCAAATTTTGTTATAATATGTATGCAGTTTGAAATTGGATTAACTAAATGCAGCCTACTGTTTTACCTACCTTCTGTTTTCAAAAGGCAAATTTATATCGAGATCAACACAGTAAAGCTTTGTCACACTTTTGCAACAGCTTAACACCTCAATGTGTCAATTGTTGGTACATTTGTCTAATATAAGAAAACAAACCTTCCTTGTCCATCTGCCAACACGTGGTCAGCATTAGATAGGTGTGACTGTAACATAATGAGCAATTCATGATTCTGGAATACTAGAAAAACTGCATTTTAGGTTGCCAACAGTTTTAAATTGCTACTTGCTGCTCAGCTATTATTTCTATTTCCATAGCAAAGACAACTTCCACAGCACTTAACATAGTGTGTTTAGTCATGTCCCTAACTGCCCATCAGAGAAATTCACAATTCAGTTTCTACCATAGTGAGTTTTGTCAAGGGACACTAGTACTGCAAAGCAAGAGCACTACTACCTTCTGGTGACCCTTAATATCATTTAATAGGACACTGTTGAAGGTAACATAGCATAAACACTTAATAGCAGACAGTTTTTAATGCATTTGTATGCTCAATAAGATATAAATAATTGTGAATTAGAGTGGCAAATTTTTAAACCTACAGGGACTGTTTCTGGTCACAAAAGTGATGGAAAAGTTGTTTCAAGGGGTCTAACACCTGGACTGTGGCATGCCAGAGGGGGGTCCATGCCAAAAGTCCCACCAAAAATTACAGAGTTGACGCAGAGTCTGGTTTTAAACCCTAAAGGGCAGAAATCACTGTACATTCCTGCAAATAATACAATGGACTCGTACTGTGCCTGCAACTTAATGTGGCCACAGCAGCAGTAGTGTGCACAGCTATGGTTGTCAATGGGCTGTGGAGTGTCGCACACAGAGAAATGCAATAGTTCTATTGGAATACAGTGAAAAAAAAACACTGGAGTTGTTCTGTGCCTGCAACTTAATGTGGCCACAATAGCAGTAGTGTGCACAGCTATGGATGTCAGTGGACTGTGAGTGGACCAATGTACTTGCCCTCAGAAAGGCTATTTTGGGTGCTTTCAGGAAGTAGTCAGTGAGGGACAAGACTTTTGCACAAATAGAGCAATAAGGAATAGTGAAATGTGACAGGTTCACGCTATGTACGCTGTTGTCTTCTTTTGAGGTACACTTCAAGACGAACTGTTACTAATATGGAATCCTTTTGATTGAATCACTGGAGGAGAGATATCTATACGAATATTTGCTGGTCTGTAATAGGACAGCAAAACCATCTGGTGAGCAGGCATTTTTTCTATACAATTCGGTGGAGGTCCTAGCACAGACACACGCAGTGGGGAGCACTTATGTTGTGGAGGTGCACTCACTGTGGCATGTAAAAGAAAACCAGGAATTCAAAGTTACAGTTTTACGCTATGTTTTGCCATATATGTTTTCTCTGAGGGAAAGTGGAGCTAAGAGCGTGGTGCTGGGAGGAAGGGAGTTAAACTCTGGAGTTCAACAGAAATACGCATCTAGCTGGTCTGTGGCAAATCAGCCTTTGAACGCTGGTGAGAGTACTTATTTCCACTAAAGACTGGATGGCGTTGCAGTTATTGGGATTTCTGTGGATTATGCAATTTATGTATGACTGTGAGAAGTGAGCGCTGTATAGACTTTTTCTTCAACATCCTATAGGGGAAGTGCTATCCCCAGTGTATAGTGATCCTCCTAACAACCTTAGACACGTAGTCCGGAGTGGCTCTGTGACATTGAGGAGCGCCCAAACCACTTTTTCCTTACAACTTAAAGGGAAGGTTCAGGGTGGCTCTTAAAAAAATAAAAATGCCCATCCACTTACCTGGGGCTTCCTCCAGCCATGGGCAGCCAGGACGTGCCCTCGGCGCTGCTCCGCAGGCTCCCGGTCCCCTCCGGAAGCCGACCCGACCTGGCCAGGCCGGCTGCCAGGTCGGGCTCTTCTGCATTTCAAAATGCGCCTCACGGGGGCGCGCTGACGTCATCGGACGTCCTCCGGGCTGTACTGCGCAGGCGCAGTAGTTCTGCGCCTGCGCAGTACAGCCCGGAGGACGTCCGATGACGTCAGCGCGCCCCCGTGAGGCGCATTTTGAAACGCAGAAGAGCCCGACCTAGCAGCCGGCCTGGCCAGGTCGGGTTGGCCACCGGAGGGGACCGGGAGCCTGCGGAGCGGCGCCGAGGGCACGTCCTGGCTGCCCACGGCTGGAGGAAGCCTCAGGTAAGTGGATGGGCATTTTTATTTTTTTAAGAGCCACCCTGAACCTTCCCTTTAACATAGTGTGTTTAGTCGTCCCTAACTGCCCATCAGAGAAGTTCACAATTCAGTTTCTACCATAGTGAGTTTTGTCAAGGGACCCTAGTACTGCAAAGCAAGAGCACTACTACCTTCTGGTGACCCTTAATATTATTTAATAGGACACTGTTGAAGGTAACATAGCATAAACACTTAATAGCAGACAGTTTTTAATGCATTTGTATGCTCAATAAGATATAAATAATTCTGAATTAGAGTGGCACATTTTTAAACCTACAGGGACTGTTTCTGGCCACAAAAGTGATGGAAAAGTTGTTTCAAGGGGTCTAACACCTGGACTGTGGCATGCCAGAGGGGGGTCCATGCCAAAAGTCCCACCAAAAATACAGAGTTGACGCAGAGTCTGGTTTTAAACCCTAAAGGGCAGAAATCACTGTACATTCCTGCAAATAATACAATGGACTCGTACTGTGCCTGCAACTTAATGTGGCCACAGTAGCAGTAGTGTGCACAGCTATGGTTGTCAATGGGCTGTGGAGTGTCGTACACAGAGAAATGCAATAGTTCTATTGCAATACAGTGAAAAAAAGCACTGGAGTGGTTCTGTGCCTGCAACTTAATGTGGCCACAATAGCAGTAGTGTGCACAGCTATGGGTGTCAGTGGACTGTGAGTGGACCGATGTACTAGCCCTCAGAAAGGCTATTTTGGGTGCTTTCAGCAAGTAGTCAGTGAGGGCCAAGAACACAGGCCTAGCTAATGCTTTCCCTACCTATCTGCAGCAAGTCTGACCCTGTTCTCACTAACAGCAGCCAGCGGAGAATGAATCCAATATGGCCACCGCAACTGCTTTTTAATAGGGCAGTTGGGGGTCCACAAATGGGTGCTGGCTGATTGGTTGCCATGTGTTTTCTGGCTGTGAGGTAAGGGGTCAAAGTTTGGCTTCATGATGATGTATAGGGGGCGGGTCAAACATGCCAAATGTTTGCAGTTCGCCTAGAATGCAAACAGTGGAAATTCGCTGGGAGCTGTCATCTGGCGAACAGTTTGGGCCATCTCTATTCTGAATTAATAAATATTTTATGTTATTTTTTATGCAAATGGATGTACCTTGAAAATGGATCAGTGGAAAGAAGACACTGCAGCATTTGATTGTTTCACTTTCAAGCTGCATACATGCTTAAAATCAGCATCATTTCAGATTTACTTATATCTCATTGACTATTACTGTTTATGTATCATACGTAATAGTAGGGCAATGTGTATTGAATTATTACTTTATATAATACTATTGCTACTACTACTAACAATAACAGTAATGACAATTAATAATGTTATTCAGCGCTTGTGTACATTTGTAGGGAAACATTCATGTACATACTGCTAGCTGTAGATGTGAGACATTCTGCATAAAATTTAGTAGTTAAACATGCTCAACGTGGTATTTGAATTGCCTGATGCAAATGCAGATGTGTATTTCATGAGATGCCATTTTGTGAATGGTAAAAGCAAAGCATGTTTATATAATTGACTGGCTCTTCAGATCGAAAAAAGTCAGGGTAGACCTTGCCTATCTTTTAGTAAATTGACCTATTAAGAATAAAGAAATGTAAACTAGAGAAGGGGTTAGATCCATAAACTTAACACAAATGGATATTTTCTTCACTCTGCATTCATTTGAATTTCTACACACGAAGGACTGGAACATCAAGAAATTTGCTACAAAATATATGTGCATTTTTCAACTATTTTTCTGCCAGCTCTTTGACACATGATTTGTGCTTTATTTGATTTTTCTTGTTAGAAGCAGCAAATTGAACATTTCCATTTCAGCCGTATCAAGAAACTTGAGTTACTATAGGGAAATCTGGCATGTTGCAAATTTTACCCTACATTAATATATTTTTTTTTTTCAAAAAAAGTGTGTAAACAAGATTATGCAAAGTGTTTCTAAAGATCAATATGAAATTGAGTCAAGGAACTAATAAATCTATTTTGATCAATATTCCATATTTTGTATTTTATTTTTCAAACTTGATACATTTTATAAATCAAAGCTTCAGATGGAGCACATGGTTGCCAATAAATCGGCAGTTGGATAGTATACTGGTTTAAGGCAATACCTTTGGTATAGAAGACCATGGACAGTACCTATTCAGTAAGTAGTCCTTGGAAAAATCTTGCTAATGCTCCAGGGTAACCCACTGAGCTGCAGCTAAAGCTAATAAAATTGTGGGATGCATTAAAAAGGGTAATAAAAACTTGAGATCAGTGGCGTAGCTACAAAACTCAGGGCCCCGATGCAGAATTTGGACCTGCTACATTAAATAGCCAGGTATAGGTACCTAGGGTATAGATAGCCAGGTATAGGTGTTCCAGTGTAGGTAACCCAGGAATAGGTGCTCCCAGTATAGGTAGCCAGGTAGGGATTAGATTGTGAGCTCCTCTGAGGGACAGTTAGTGACAAGACTCTGTACAGTGCTGGGGAAGATGTTGGCATTATATAAATACTAAATAATAATAATAATAATAATAATAGGTGCTCCCAGTACAGATAGCCAGGAATAGGTGCCCCAGTATAGGTAGTCAGGAATAGGTGCCTAAGTATAGGTAGCCAAGAATAGGTACCTCAGTATAGATAGACAGAGAGAGAAACAGGGACACAGGGAGAGAGACAGGGACACAGGAGAGACACAGGGTAAGCGACAGGGACACAGGGAGAGAGACGAGGACAGGGAGAGAGACAGGGACAGAGGGAGAGAGACAGGGACAGAGGGAGAGAGACAGGGACACAGGGAGAGAGACAGGGAGAGAGACAGGGACACAGGGAGAGAGACAGGGATACGGAGAGAGACAGGAAGAGAGACAGGGACACAGGAAGAGAGACAGGGACACAGGGAGAGAGACAGCCACAGGGAGAGAGACCGGGATACAGGGAGAGAGACAGCCACAGAGAGAGGGACATGGAGAGAGAGCCACAGGGAGAGACAGGGACAAAGAGAGAGACACGGGGACACAAGGAAAGAGACAGCCACAGGGAGAGACATAGGGACACGGAGAGAGACAGCCAGGGAGAGAGCCTGGGACACAGGGAGAGAGACAGCCACAGGGAGAGGCACAGGGACACAGATAGGGAGACAGCCACAGGGAGAGAGAAAGGGACACAGGGAGAGAGACTGGGACAAAGGGAGAGACACGAGGACACAAGGAGAGAGACAGCCACAGGGAGAGACACAGACACAGGTAGAGAGACACACGGAGAGAGTCAGGGACACAGGGAGAGAGACGAGGATACAAGCAGAGAGACAGCCACAGGGACACAGGTAGGGAGACAGCCACAGGGAGAGACACAGACACAAGGAGAGATACAGCCACAAGGAGAGACACAGGGACACAGGTAGGGAGACAGCCAGGAAGAGACACAGGGAGAGAGACAGGGACACAGGGAGAGAGACAGGGACAAAGGGAGAGATACAGGGACACGTGTGTGTGTGTGGGGGGGGGGTGACAGCCAGGGAGAGAGACAGCCATAGGGAGAGACAGGGACACGGGGGAGACAGCCATAGGGAGAGACAGGGACACAGGGGGGAGACAGCCATAGGGAGAGACAGGGACAAAGGGGGGGGGAGACAGCCATAGGGAGAGACAGGGACACAGGGGGGGAGGGGGGGGAGACAGCCATAGGGAGAGACAGGGACACAGGGGGGGAGGGGGGGGGACAGCCATAGGGAGAGACAGGGACACAGAGAGAGACAGGGAGAGAGACAGGGACACAGGGAGAGAGACAGGGACACAGGGAGAGAGACAGCCACAGGGAGAGAGACAGGGATACAGGGAGAGAGACAGCCACAGAGAGAGAGACAGGGACATGGAGAGAGAGCCACAGGGAGAGACAGGGACAAAGGGAAAGACACAGGGACACAAGGAAAGAGACAGCCACAGGGAGAGACATAGGGACACGGAGAGAGACAGCCAGGGCGAGAGACCGGGACACAGGGAGAGAGACAGCCACAGGGAGAGGCACAGGGACACAGATAGGTAGACAGCCACAGGGAGAGAGAAAGGGACACAGGGAGAGAGACAGGGACAAAGGGAGAGACACGTGGACACAAGGAGAGAGACAGCCACAGGGAGAGACACAGGGACACAGGTAGGGAGACAGCCACAGGGAGAGACACAGACAAAGGTAGAGAGACACACGAAGAGAGACAGGGACACAGGGAGAGAGACGAGGATACAAGCAGAGAGACAGCCACAGGGACACAGGTAGGGAGACAGCCACAGGGAGAGACACAGACACAGGGAGAGAGAAAGCCACAAGGAGAGACACAGAGACACAGGTAGGGAGACAGCCAGGGAGAGACACAGGGATAGAGACAGGGACACAGGGAGAGAGACAGGGACAAAGGGAGAGATACAGGGACAAGTGTGTGTGTGTGGGGGGGTGACAGCCAGGGAGAGAGACAGCCATAGGAAGAGACAGGGCCACATGGTCCCTGTCTCTCTCCCTGTGTCCCTGTCTCTCTCCCTGTCTCTCTCTGTGCCCCTGTCTCTCCCTATGGCTGTCTCCCCCCCCCCCCCCCTCCTGTGTCCCTGTCCCAGCATGATATTTTTTTTTCAATGACAGTAATGGCAGTTTTCATAATTCTCAGAAAAGGTCCACTTTAAGATACTTGAAAGGGGATCTACATTTATCACAACCTTGGCCTTATTTATGCAGCCTTTGTACACATGCAAGAATATTGATAAGGGCATATCAATCAAATATCAAGGATTTTTTCTTATAGGAGGAGCCTAAACTGGGGTGTAATTTAACAAAACAGTACTATACTGTATATGACTTTTTCTGTGGCCAGGAAAAAAAAAACTTTATTCCAACACTTAACTTTGGCAGTGTGCAAAAAGGATGCTATAGCAGTTGAGAAAGGATCTTGTAGGGGTGGTATCACTAACAGAAATTACACTGATTTCAGAGAGAAGAGGCACAATTTTTTTCCCTGAAATTTGAAAAATACAGGCCTCTGATGAGAGAAAAAACGCCCTTGGAAGAGTTATCTTCAGAAAAAAATTAGGTATAAAGCAGGATATTATTGAGGTGGTCTTTCTAAAAACGTTACCCTTGCCTAGAGGTGTATAGTCTTTGAGTAGTTTGGCACATTATCTTTATTAATGACCCATGTAAGCAGGATAAACATACAAAATGCATTGTCCATGTTTTGTGCAAAAAAGAATTAAATAAAAAATACAATATCCACCATAAATGACTGGTGTGTATCTTTGAGAGAAGTAAGCCAACAATGCCTCTCCTTTTACACTGTTTTTGAATTATTTTATATATTTTGGGTGCCTCAATCCAATAGATATTTTTTTATTCTGCAGTAGGCTAAGGGCCCGTTTCCACTAGCGCGAATCTGCATGCGTTTTCTGCATGCAGTTTCTCATAACCAATATAAATCAATGGGCCTGTTTCCACTTGTCAGAAATTCTGTGCGGTGGACTGTGCAGAAAAAATCTGCACAGCAGAGCCATCAGATTTCGCACACCGCAAGGCTAGTGTGCGATACGCCTGTAATGTATTTAATAGGAATTTCGCCTGCATTTTCGTTATGGAACTTTTTCATGCAAATTTGCGTACTTTTTCGCTTAAAATCAATGTAAAGGCGCACAGGCAGTGACATGGTTAAATTTGCATACTTACAAACAGATGCATAATTGTTAATGCGTTTTCGTGTTTAAATTTGCATACAAAAGCATACGAATTCGCATCCATTCATTTTTGCATTTTCCGCAACGAAACCACACCGCACTAGTGGAAACGGGCCGTTACATAGTTACATAGTTATTTGGGTTGGAAAAAGACATATGTCCATTGAGTACAACCAAAGAACAAAGTACAACACCAGCCTGCACTCTCACATACCCCTGTATGTGCTAGTGCTAGTTTCCAATGTTCTCATATGCTAGTTTCCAATGTTCTCATATGGAGTTGTATGGCAGCCTCTATGTGTTTTATACCCTGCAATTCATGTCATGCTTTTAGGACACTAGACTGGGGACTGTGGTTGAACCAGGACACTTGTAAAGCCACCATGTCTTAATGTGTATTTTTAAACATGAAAAATGAATGCTATTTATTAAATGTAAGTCTTTTAAAATTAATTTTACATTCAATTTAAATAAATGTAACTCTTTTATGTTTTTCACGGAATAAGAAGTAAAGCAGAGGGTAATACATAACATGTGTTTAAGAAAGTAATATGTAAGACAAATAGCAAACTATTTCAGATGAAATTTGCTGTATCAATTTGCCAGTAGAAGAAAAATATGTTTACAGTTACATTAACATGACATGCAGAGAGTAAGGTTGACTATAACTTGATCCCAATAATGTTCATGTTACCTAGTCTGGAATAATGTTATAGTTTCCCAGTAGAATATCTTATCTAAAGATTATCATGGAATTATTATATTAACTCTGTAGAAGAACTTCAGGTTCCTAAAAAAATATCTTTTTTAGTTTTTGGATGGATTAGAAACTAAACTGCTTATTGTTTTAGGAATTTATTTAGACTTCCATTCGTAATGGCTTGTTGGTCTTGTAGAGAGGGCATTATAGATGTTTTCCAATTGCCTACTTGGAAAATGAGAAAATATAAATCTGTTTTTAAAGGGTAATGTATCACGCTATAGTGCTAACTGTGGAGTTGGAGTGTATGGGTCATAGGCATTGATGAACATTCACAAATTCACCCTCATGGCATCTATGCAGCCAGAATTTCTTCTAACAAGGTGAACAAAGTGCACAACAACCTGAACAGTGGCATAGCAAACTACCAAAAGTAAGTATTTTAGGCAGAGGCTTTATTTCAGATGACAAAAATCGCATATAGTTTCAAGCTTTATTAAACAGAGGTGGATGCTATGTGTACCTATCTACAAATTGTTACAGTATGTGCAGCCAGTGTCTGTGATGCCTGAAAAATGTAGCATTTATCTGCCTAAATGTTTTAAATTGCAGCCACAGTTTGTGAGGCCTGAACAATTAGGCAATTACCTTCTTAAAACAGTGTTCTTGCAGCCATACTGAAGGACTACAAAATGTGGCAGTTACCTGCCAAACAAATATATATATTTTTTTAGGGGGGGGGGGTACAACCAAGCAACATAGTGTGCTGTGTTGGTGGTGGTTCAGGATAGCTGTGCCTCTGGCCATGGCAAACTTGAGGCTAGAAGTAACAGGTATGCACCAGGGTAATAATATATTTTTTGGGAGGATCAAGCAATGGAAGTAGGACCAAGTGAGATACCGATTTCTATGCCGGTGGTGGTGCCGAATAGCCATGGTCATGGCAGACATGGCCAAGGTAATATTTTTATTTTTTTGAACTACTGCCAGCCGAAGTAGGACCAAATGAAATACTGTGTGCCATACTAGTGGTGGTGCAGGATAGCTATGCCTGTAGCCTTGGGGGACATGAATCCAGAAGTAACATGCATGTGCCAGAGTAATAATAATTCTTTGGGGGGTACAGCCAATCAATGTAGGACCAAATTAGATACTAGGTTCTGTGCTGGTGGTGGTGCTGGATAGCTGTGCCTGTGGCCATGGTGGACACAAGGCCATAAGTAACGTGGAATGTACCAGGTTAATAATTATTTTTTTGTTTGGGTACAGCCCATCAAAATAGGACCAAATGAGATGCTGGAAGCCATGCTGGTGGTGTGCAGGATAGCTGTGCCTGTGGCCATGGCAGATGTGAGGCCTGGAGTAACTGGCATGTGTCAGGGTAATAATAATATTTTTTTTTTGTTTGGGTACAGCCATCAAAGTAGGACCAGATGAGACACTGGGAGCTGTGTTGGTGGTGGTGAAGGATAGCTGTGCCTGTAGCCAGGGCAGACATAAATCTTGGCGTAGCTGGCATGCGCAATGGTAATAATGCCTAACAATTGTATTACACATTGGTGCTGTAAACCTCTGAGATCCACACCTTGTTCATTTTGATACATTTTAAGAAATCTATACTGCTGTGTGCTGGGACACTTCGCTTGTCTGTCATGATCCCTCCAGCTGCACTGAACTTCTGTTCGGATAGGACACTAACCCAAGGTAGTCGTATACATTCAGAAGCAACCTGTTGAGGCATTGTACAGAAGAAGGAGCTCATATCAGACATGATTAGAACTTGTGCAGAAGTTTGTCCTCACCCTCTGCAGCATCCTCCTCCTCTGACTCCTCTTTAGACTCCTCCCTCTGCCCACGTTCACCCAATGACATTGCCCCCTTTCCAAAAAGTGAATACATAAACTCTCCCTCTTTTTCATACTCCTGCTCATCCATGGCCTGCTCAAGGATCAGGATGTCACTGATGCTGCCTTTATTGCAACTGACCAGATTAGGGGTCTCCTCAAAAGGACCCACCGCGTATGAGCACTCATTGCCTCAGGTAAAAATACCCCATCTCCCCAGGGACTGTCCTTCTAGCAGTTGCACAGAGGTACTCATTTATTGCATGTTGCTGCTGGCACATCCAATCTAACATAAACAATGTTGAATTCCATCTGGTGGGGCTGTTACAAATGAGGCATCTCACAGGCATTTTCTATTGCTGTAGTAGCTCTAAAGATCAAAGTGGTAGGTGTGGCACATCCCATTCAGTGAGTGAGGAACACAAACAATACCCTCACAGTCCAGCAGGTCTGCACTAGCTACACTTGAATCCACTGACACTGGACGTGTGCTCCGCCAGCACCAAGAAGAAACAGTTCAAGTAATAATTGAAAGAAAACAAAGGCGTGCACCTTCCGTCCAGGGTTTTAATCTCATGTAGTGACAGTGGTACAGGTCAAAAAGTACATCTCAGCGTGTCAGCGTGCAAAATCCAACATGAGGGTTGAACATTGATGTGAAGCTTACGTGTCCATCCAAATGGCTGGTCTGTGGAAAGGAGGTGGGTGAGAGGCACAGAGGTGGCGAGCGACGGCCGTTTCGCGTCTCCTGACGCTTGGTCACGCTACGTGGCACGTAGCGTGACCAAGCGTCAGGAGACGCGAAACGGCCGTCGCTCGCCACCTCTGTGCCTCTCACCCACCTCCTTTCCACAGACCAGCCATTTGGATGGACACGTAAGCTTCACATCAATGTTCAACCCTCATGTTGGATTTTGCACGCTGACACGCTGAGATGTACTTTTTGACCTGTACCACTGTCACTACATGAGATTAAAACCCTGGACGGAAGGTGCACGCCTTTGTTTTCTTTCAATTATTTTCTATTGCTGCTGAATCTCAGCAAGGTGAGCCACGGCCAGGGGCAAACCCAGGATTTTCAAGGGGGGATTCTTGAAAGGTCTCCCTCAGCCATGCACAATACAGTATAATAATATGGTAGGACATTATGCTGGGTACACATAATGCAATTTCCCATCCGACTGAAAGGATCTGACAATTATTTCCTAAATGTCCAATCTGCTCCCGATCGACAACAGGATAGATCAGGAGCAGTTTGGATACAGATAATAATAAGCCGACATTGGTAATGAAGGGGAAAGTGAAGCATTCACACAGCAGGGCACAGGGTTGTGCTCATACCTGACTCTGTTAAGTTCTCCAGAGCTGTTCCATGCTCTTTACACACATTGCTGCTCCATCCAAAGTCAACTGTAGCAGGGAAAGAAAGGGGGAATGGAGGCAGTGCTGTGAGCTACAGGATACCTGCAGATCTTCTGGTGTCTCAACTTGTGCCTGTTCCCAGACACTGCAGTGGCCCTGGTCGGAGTGGGAATTCTGGGCAGCTGTAATCCTCCCTGAGTTTGCCTATGATGGCTGTAACGTAACGACTGTGGAATTCTCTCCGTGATCAGCGCACAAGACGTGCGCTGACACTGTGGAAATCCTCCACAAGCGTGTAATTTGAGGGAACCCAGCAAAAGGTGCAATGCACCTGTAGAGGGAAATTCCTGTCGACAGGTGGAGCTGTGGAGTGCAGAGGAACAGCTCCTCTGCCCTGCCACAGACGCCAGACAGGAATTGTACGAAGGGAAGAAACGCAGGGCAAGATAGCCCTGAAGGAGAGAGAGCACAGGGACAGATTGTATGTGTGTGCACCAAACTAGTCGCCAACCCGCGACGGTGCATACACAACAGCAGATATGAAGTAGGAACGCAATCGCGAGAGAGGCGACTGCCAGAGGTGACACAAGGCTACAGCAAGGCAGAGCACGAGAGTAGCAAAGGCACAGCAAATCATACAATGAGAAGATAAGGAAAATAACAAACGCTAGCTAAACGCGAACACCGCACTCATTCGCAACAGTGCACGCGTTTATGCGCGGTCTCTGCGTGTTAAGCACAACAGAGACGAGTACGCCTAACTAACCACCGACAGACAAACATGAAACAGAGGACGCGAGCGCTTGCTTAAAGGTTACCTCACCGAGCCTCCAGCAAGCGTTCGTAGCAGACAAGACAGATACACGAAAACAGGAATAAGTGAGAGATAGGATCCACAGCACTAGCGCAAGAGGCTAGTGCGATCCAGGAAGACAGAACAGAAAGATCCACAGCACTAACGCAAGGCGAGTGAGATCCAGGCAAGACAGATCAGAAGGATCCACAGCACTAGCGCAAGGCGAGTGC
This sequence comes from Hyperolius riggenbachi, assembly GCF_040937935.1. Lineage (NCBI taxonomy): Eukaryota > Metazoa > Chordata > Amphibia > Anura > Hyperoliidae > Hyperolius > Hyperolius riggenbachi. Next base: position 130,264,613 of record NC_090652.1, on the reverse strand, counting down.
GATCCAAGCAAGACAGGCAGATGAGATAGCTGGTAGCAACCGCTGCTCCAGCTATACTCCAAGAACAACAGATCAGAACGACTTCCTGTCGATCACCGCTGGGACAGGACAATCGCAACAGACAAACAAAACAGATATGCAATCCTAACTGCACTAGGGAACCTGCCTAGTGCAGTCCCAGGAATTACTCTATGCTAATCTTTAAACAAAGAGCAAGGCTGACACTCCAGGAGAGTTACACAGGACTAACCCTTATGACCAGCCAAGGACTCTGGGAAACATTTCAGCAGCGCGTATAGTATGCGATCAGCAAGAACATCAGAAGTGCATAGAGAGGACGTCTGATGTTCATACTATGCACGCTGTGCAACAGTGCAATGTGCTATCGCACTGCTAAATGCATTTTTGCAAAGGCGCATCGCTGATCCCATTCACTGCAATGAATGGGATTAGCAGCGCAATGCATGGCAACGCATATAGCTTGTGATTGGGTGCGCTTGTGTCCCGAATGCTCAGCCATACGTGTTGCCTAATGTAAACGAGGCCTTAATGACGTTTACACATTGATTTAAGCTTGTTGTCAAGGTGATGTGTGCTGTGGGAGGGACAGCAGGGAGGGGAAAATAAAACACTGGCTGGGTTGAAAAAGATAAGAAGAAAAGGGCAGAAGTGATGTCACTTTTGTCGTCACAGAGAAGCAGTCAAGATGGAAAACAGCATCAAAATGTTTCTTTTTTCATATTACTTTTTTACTTACTGTAATACCGCCAGTGAACACTAAAATCAATGGGAAAGTTAGGCCGTACAAGTTATTTCCTATTGAATGATATTTTATTATTTTTTTTTACTTAATATGGACTTCCAACCCACTTTAAGTTACATACTCACCTACCGATCACCTAGCCAGGTCTGCTGGATCTCTATTACCCAAGGAATTGGGTACTGATCTCTACAGGTGGACAGTGTTGCCTAATGTAAACGAGGCCTTAATGACGTTTACACATTGATTTAAGCTTGTTGTCAAGGTGATGTGTGCTGTGGGAGGGACAGCAGGGAGGGGAAAATAAAACACTGGCTGGGTTGAAAAAGATAAAAAGAAAAGGGCAGAAGTGATGTCACTTTTGTCGTCACAGAGAAGCAGTCAAGATGGAAAACAGCATCAAAATGTTTCTTTTTTCATATTACTTTTTTACTTACTGTAATACCGCCAGTGAACACTAAAATCAATGGGAAAGTTAGGCCGTACAAGTTATTTCCTATTGAATGATATTTTATTATTTTTTTTTACTTAATATGGACTTCCAACCCACTTTAAGTTACATACTCACCTACCGATCACCTAGCCAGGTCTGCTGGATCTCTATCACCCAAGGAATTGGGTACTGATCTCTACAGGTGGACAGTGCACACGCGAGGCTGTACAAACATGTCATCAGTCTGTGGCTGATAAAGCATATGTTGTGTACAGGACTCCAGGGATAGGTCCTGGATAGCAGATATATACCTCCTTATTTCTTGCAATGTCACCCTGGTAGGAACTAGGAAGGAGCCCCGGGGTAGTTTGGCAACTAACAGTTTCTATGTTTTGATTTTTAGGGCCTGGAGCTCTGAAACAGGGAAGGAAGGTGGGCCTCTTTGTTCCACCCCAGTCCATACCTGGTTTTGAAAGCAGCCAGACAGCAGTTATCTGGAGCTCTGAGCAGAGGGTGGGCTAATTAAGAATGCAGCAGGTGTGCTGCAATGTGGATATGCGTTGGCCTCCTGAGCTGTGATTACAGAGTGGACAGCTTGTTGGATTTATCCGTTATTTTTTCAAGGTTGGACTGTTTTCTGAACTCTAAGATTGCTCTGACAACAAAGCTGTAGTAAACTGTTTTAATTTACCCGCGTTACTGCCTTTTGCTGGAGAAAAGTCTATTTCTGTTTTGTCTTGGCCTAATTAAACCAGACTTTCTGATACATCAATGAACACCTGTGTGCTATTGGTAGTTCCCGTGAACCCCTAAACTTAACAGTTGCTATTGTGGGGAGGGGGGTGTGAAGGGCCAATGAGCACATGAAACGTTGCTTAGGTGATCTGACCTGCCGGAACGTTAATCGTTGTGTGGCCGCTGTACCCACGCTGGTCTTAACGGACAGATTTTCAGCCATGGCAGTCATTATCAACTGCCACGGTACAGTTCAGACCTGCATGAGTATGGGCCTTTAGTGAATATACTAGTAGATAATGCATTTATCTAAAAGGACAATAAGACCAGCTTCACACTGTGCAATGGCTTTTTTATTGCGGGTTGATGCCTGGATCGCATTGCACTCCAACACCAAAATACAACCTTTGGGGATTTCCGCATTAATACACAAGAATCCACGTCTGGCAGCCGGGCAAGCAGGAAGTGAGCCTCTCTAGCTCTCACTTCCTGTGGCAGAAGAGACAAATTGCGTAGAAGTGTATTGGCAAGATATGC